>NC_081343.1:69683473-69694242 GCF_029784015.1 Lycium ferocissimum
GGGTCGGGAAGGGAACTGGGGAGATCGAATGAAAATCGACTACGAAAGGGGGAGCCAAATTGGGGGAAGAGGGGGTTAGCAACGGTAGTAGGGGGCTCGAAATATTTTTTTGGGATTAGGGGGGTTTTCGCATGGGTTTGAATATTTTGTGTCTTATTTAGACTTTATGGGGTTGGGGCCCTTTTTTTTTCGTTGTTTTTTTAAACCAAACAACTTCAACGTAAAAATGGATTAAGTTTCCTCAAATATCTTTAACCCCTTTAATTGTTCTCGTAATTTTGGATACAGTCGGTTGAGCACCCCAAAATGGTAATTTTTGGGGACCCTCTTTTTAAAAAAGACACAAAAACCAGGTGATTAAAAAAAACCCAGTCGAAACTTCCCCCCTTTTGAAAAGAAAAATAAAATACCCAAATAAACCCAGAAGGATAAAATACAACCCAAAAAAATAAACGAATAAAACAATTTACGGGAAAAAAACCCCCCCCATGGAAGAAACTCCCGGGATTCCCCAAAACTTCCCTTAAAAAAGAGTTAAAACAATGTTCCCCCAATGGCTCAACAAAAACCCCCGGGGGCAACTTTAAAAAAAGAAAGCCAAAACAAAAAAGGGGAGAGAAATCAAAAAAAAGACCCACTGTTCTCCGAAAACTGAACAGACCTCAATCCGTTTACCTTTGAAATCAAGAACCAGATGTTGAAACCCCATTCAAATTTCAGCCGTCCACGGTTAGCGAAGGGGAACAATTTGGATCTGTGGAGAAAATTTGGGGACAAAATTTGCTTTCTTAAAGTTTTTTTCTTACCTTTTGAATTTTTTGTTTTTGTAAATAAGACCAAATTGATCCTATATATAGAGGGAAAATTTTTGGGGAAAGCCTTTGTCAATGGGTTAGTTTTATTAATCAATTATGGGAAAACCTAAAAATTTTCCCCCCCGAATTGGAGTAAAGTCCCGGTCAAACCCCTTTAAAAACTGCTCTTTGGGAAGCCATTTGAAGATGACATCTTAAAGGAGAAAAAATTTAATAAAAAAATCCCTTCCCGTTTTTGACAACCAATTTACCATTGGCGTTTTTATTTATGTTTCACCTAAAAAAATTTTTTAAAACCATTGGTTTTAAGATAAATGTAGATTTATGGGTTTTAAACTCTCTTGCTACTAAAAACCCTTTTTTTTTCTTATTTTTCCCCAAATCAAACTTTATTTTCCGAGTACAAATCATTGGGAGAATAACGGATAGTACTCTCTCCAATAACTTGCATTTGCCCTGCTTGGTAACTCTTGAGGATCCATCATTGCTCGTTAAGTGGTTTGGTTTGATGCTTACTTATCTTTATAATTGTTATTCACCGTTCTATAATCATTCGTGTTAAACTAAACCGCATATCATTTGAACCGCGTATAAATTTAATTGTTATCCAATTTTAAGGGTAAACAAGCTTATAAGCTAAAAAAGTACTTAGAATAAGCCAAAAAAATAAAAAAAAATGGGGTAGCTAACTTATTTTTTTTTTTTGGCTTGAAAATTTTTTATCAAGCGAACATAAGTTACTTTTTTTAAGCTAAGCCAAACGGGCTCTAGAGCAAAGCTTCCTATGCCTTCACTTAATTCACCTCCCAAATTTGAATCATTTAGAACACTGCCAAAAAAATAAAGAAAACTATTGTAGACTGCCATCTAACAATATGATACAGACAAGCAATAAAAGAGAATTCTTACATTCCAGTTACATTGGCATTGACCAAAGTACACCATGCCACTTATCACCACCACAAGGGTCTAATCCATATGGGACCCATCGAGGAAGCAAAGAGTAGGCCAAGACTAGTATATAAACTATTTATTGCAAATTTTTGAGAGCAAGAAAACAAAACAAAGTCATTAACTTCACCTTTCTTTTTACACAAAAAATCCAACAAGACAAATTATTTATTGCAAATAAACAAGCAGAAAATTTTCCAATTCTTGCGTCAAATCTTTCATTTTCTTCGGTCTGAAATCTTAATTTTTTTCCTCGTGGTCCTTTTCTGCAACGTACGGTATGATTTCCAACCTTGCAAATTTCAAGTGGAACTGCTTTGTTTGGCTAACACTGTAAGAATTGTCAAAGCTATCGTAGGATCGTACCTTCTGCTTCTGTTATCTCTATATATAGAAAGGATGTTTCCTCCATATGTACACCAAATTAAGCTTAGAGCCCCATATTACAAGTGGTAGTTCCATAATATAAACATGTCGTTGGTTGTGGCATCCCTCAAGAATTTGTTGCTATCCCCTCTCCGTAGGTTCATTCACAAAGATTTTCATGATGTCGTTGAGAGAATGACTCTCGTCGACAAACTTTTTTTTCTGGTAATTCTTTACTTAGTTAATTTTATTGCCCAATTCTTGATTGACTTAATGATTTAGAAACACCTAGATTTTACCTTTTCAACTGATGGGAAGACAGCCTCGTACGATAAACTTTTGCTGCTTTGTTTTTTTGGGTTCCATTTTCCTTTAATTAATGTTTATTTTTAAAAAAAAAAAAGGAAAAAAGGTACAACGATCAGTAGAGAGGATTACACCGTGAGATTATCCTGCGTATGTTGTATGTTGTATGTTGATCAATAGAGAGGATTACACCAATA
The DNA here is from genome assembly GCF_029784015.1 of Lycium ferocissimum. Lineage (NCBI taxonomy): Eukaryota > Viridiplantae > Streptophyta > Magnoliopsida > Solanales > Solanaceae > Lycium > Lycium ferocissimum. Next base: position 69,686,109 of record NC_081343.1, read on the forward strand.
CCCCTACATATCAAGTTGAGAAAAGAGTTCATATCCTCTACATTTCTTTTTACACTTTGCATATATTAAATCTGAAAAAACAGAGGATGTGTGAATTAGACTCACTAGCAGTGTTCATGGTTTGGTTAAATCGATCCAAACCGATTAAATAAACCGATATTTTTTTGGATTTGATTTGGTTTGGTTTTAAATTTTTAAAACAGATAATATGTGGGTTGGTTTTGGTTTTAACCGACAAATTATATTCGACTTTTATAATTATATATATGCATAATATATTAAATTGGATCGAAATTACCACGGAATTCACGAAGTTTAATCACAAATTTTTCTTCCATAAGGATTAGCCAATCTTTCTTGTGCCATAAGAAGATAAAGTTTCAAGAATCTTTAGCTTTTGAGTATTTTAACTTACATAGAATATATCCAAAGACACTATATAGTTGAATATATTTGATTTGTTCTGAGTATATTTTAACGCAATGATGTTACATTCACCTTATTGCTATGTTGTCACTTTATTTGTTTGTTTAATGTGGTGAAACAACAGTAGAAAAAGGACAGTGTATATATTTATGTATGGTTAAAAATCGAATAACCGAGCCAAAACCGGCAACAACCAAACCGATAAATATATATTATATTTGGTTTGGTTTGGTTTTCAAAGTTAAAAATCGACTAAGTTGGTTTAGTTTTGATTTTGAGCAAAAACCGGCCCAAACCACCCGTGAACACCCCTTTCGCGTGAAATGGCGGCTTTCTAGTACTAGTAAAGATATTGATCAGCAAGGTATACGTAGTATGATTTTTTTTGTCCGCCCAAACTGAGTTTTAAACGATATTGAATTTGAAGAATATTTTGAGATACCAATATTAAGCTGATTACGAATCTGTTTCACCTATTATCGCTCAATTTGTTTGTTGTGCTCCTCGATCTGAAAATAAATTGTCTGTTACAGAGTCAAGGTCAAAATAATCTCTTACCTCTTGGCGTTATCTTTCAATGTCATGTTCTTAGTGATAATTTTACTCAATCACAATTATTTTTTATCTTTTTTTTTTCTACGGTTTAATTAAAGTGACATGATGCAGATAGTTCATTTCGTTGATAAACTAAACCTGTGGTACCGGCTACCAATGATCTTGGGGCTCCTTTATCTTGCACTTCGTCGGCATCTTAATCAGGAATACAATTTGATCAACGTCAGTAGAACACCTACCGGCGTCCGATCAAATCCAGCCGATTACCCTAATAGAACTGCCAATGAAAAATACAACGACCCCTTCAATGAAGGTGCAGTGAATTTTCTTTCTTTGGTAGGAATATGATGCATGTTGATCAGCTTAACGAGGTATATATACTACTGCTTCTTATTAGTTTATAAGCATGTTAAACTGACTTATAAGTAATCTTTAGTTTATGAAAGCGTTTGATAAACACTCTTATTTAATATAAACCATTAGATTGTGAGCCTAAGGCGTGGCGGCTTTGGCTTGACTCCTACCATGTTATATTAATAAGTAGGTTATCCTCAACTTATGATTTTTCAACTAATAAGCTTGTCTCAGTTGACCAAGTTTTTAACTGTCTTATCCTTAAATTTTTTCTAATTTCATAATTTCTTTCTATTATGACCAATTAAGAATTAGGATCGAGTGTGTCAGGTCACGTTTGTGTGAGAAAACCCTATTCTAAGTGTAATACTCAAATTATAATACAATCGTAATTATGGTAATATAGAATTTGTAGTCTTATTAGAATATTACACTTAGAATAGGATTTTCTCACCTTAGGCATTGACCGGACACTTGCCTTAATGCTGGCCATAATTCACTTTCTCAAACCAAAACATCTAACTTCTTCTATCGGTCTTTGCTCCTTTAATTTCTTTACAAGGATACTTTTGAATTTATTACTTTCGTTAGAAAAAGTTAAGGATAGTTTAGTTATTTTAACAAAAGAACAACTTATCGGCACTTTGCAAAACACGTAGTGTTATTATTTATTATCAATTTCACCACTTCTTGTTGTTATTACTGCTTACTATTATTGTCAATTATACTGATGCTTTTTCATCTCTCTTTTCTTCTCTCTCAACCTGAGCAGTCTATCTCTGAGTACAAACGGCTTACTACTTGTCCTTGAGTGTAGGTAAGTTCTGATACACTGCATCCTCCCCAGGCCCCACCTGTTGGGGTTACGCTGGGTCGTTGTTATTGTTTATTTCCCCACTTCTATCTATCTTTTTCCTCTCTCATTTTTTAATTTCTTTTCCGACCACAATTTTTTAAAAATGTTTAGTGTGCTAAATGTAATTTGTCGTACCCTGTCTTTTATTTTAACTTTGAAGGAGAAATTTTACTTTGTGTCTAACATGCCACATCATTGTTGTATGAGGCTGCTCATTAATTGGCATTTGGACAAGTGGGCCTTTACTACCATTTTGAACAAGTGGGTCCCCCCTTTACTTTGTCTCTTTCTTCCTTTGCCAATCAGCCAAATGTGTTGGTTTGCAGAGCTTCACTTCAATGTAAATCTTACTTTTCTTTTGCTTTTCCTTTATTTTCAAATCCATTTTAAAAATTTATTCAAGTATTGGCAAATCTTTTGCTTTTATTATTTTTGCCCTAGGGGTTTTGCAATGTCACTATGGGGAAAATTGCCGAAAAAATTCAAGATCATGAAGCAGCATTAGTGATAGAAAAATCGTTAAATAAAGGTCTGAATCTAATAAAAGTTATAATTGACATTTTTCCTGTTATTTGTAGACGAAATTTCTGCTTCTAACTTTTTATTCTTTTTTCAAATACTGAAAAACAATTGAAGGATATCAATTTTGTGGACCGAATTTTCCAATTTTATGTTAAACAACGACTAACTTGATTAAAAAACATAACTATTGCAGCCTGCAATTGCTAGTTTTGGAGGGGAAAACTTAATTACTAGTTTTATTCTCTCTCAGCGAGTAAGGGGGATTGAGGGAGAAGAGAGTGTTTAAAAATGGTGGTGACAGTGGGACCCACTTGTCCAAATGTCAATTAGTGAGCAGCCTCATACAATTATGATATGGCAGGTTAGACACAAAATAAAATTTCTCCTAGCGGTATATCTTAAATTAAAGGTGGCAACCGGTTCCGGTTGGAACCGGTTATGGAACCGGTTAAGGAACCGGCCGGTTCCGGTTAAAAAATCGGAACCGCTTAACCGGTTCCGGTTTACTAGTTTTAAACTCCAAACCGACCAGTCGGTTTGGGTGTTTAAATATATTTTTTTTTGTTTTTTGTATTATATATATATATTATAGTATTTATTTGTATATTGTAGGTATATTTACATATGTTATACAACTTTATAATTAAAGTTTAAATATTTCTTGACTACCAAGTACCAATAAAGAAGTCAAAGAATACGAAATAGTGTTTTCGTATACATATATATATATGTATAACTTACATATATATATATATATGTATAACTTAATATATATAGTATATATACTTATATACTATATATATTATATATATGTATAACTTAATATATATACTATATATATGTATAACTTAATATATATACTAAATATATGTATAACTTAATATATATACATATATACTATATATACTATATATATAATATAAATACTAAATATGTGTATAACTATATATATATGTACTATATACTATATATACTTATATATAGGTATAACTTAATATATATATACTATATATACATATATACTATATATATGCTTAATATATATACTAAATATATGTATAACTTAATATATATACATATATACTATATATACTTAATATATATACTAAATATGTGTATAACTATATATATATGTACTATATACTATATATACTTATATATAGGTATAACTTAATATATATATACTATATATACATATATACTATATATACTTAATATATATACTAAATATATATATAACTTATATATATACTAAATATATGTATAACTTATATATATACATATATACTATATATACTTAATATATATACTAAATATGTGTATAACTATATATATATGTACTATATACTATATATACTATATATACTTATATATAGGTATAACTTAATATATATACTATATATACATATATACTATATATATTAATATATATATAAATATATGTATAACTTAATATATATACTATATATACTTACTTATATACTATAAGTAACTTAATAAAAGTAAAAATATGAACACAAGTAAATAGAAGTAAGCTCAATGAGCCATATTTTTATTCATTCTTGGATAACATTTATTTGCAAGTTGTATTTTTTTTAACTTGCAAATAATACATGAGTTGTACAAAAATAGTAGAATAATAAAATCACCAATTTTGAACCATTTCGTTAATTTCCCCACATCATATTCGGTCATGGAAATATCTTCAAAGTCTTCCATTTGGTCCAGTCCACTAAGCTATCAAATCTTCAATTTCTTCCTCTTCGCCTTCCTCCGCTTCCGAAGTTTTGGTTGCGTCGCTCCGATCTAATCCAATCTCGAATGCACACTAGTACTTGCAAGCTAAAGCCGGATAATGAATGTCTATGGTCTCCAATTTGCTGTCTTCCACGGCTAAATGCGCTCTCCGGAAGCCACGGTGATACTTGAACCGAAAGGATATCTCCGAGCCTATTCTTGAAAATGCCAGGATAGTTGCATTGTACTTCTTCCACCATGCTAAGACGTCCACCTCATCCAGTTGGTTGATATCTACATTTGGGTGCATCAAATAAAAGTTATATTCATCAAAGTTTGCAAGAAGAAGAAGTTGGTTGTGAATGTAAAACTTTAAAACCCTTGGCCCTTTTTGCTACTTTGAGAAGTAGTAGGGCGTGGGCACAGGTGTTACACGTTCTTCCAAACTAGAATAATGAGTAAAAACTTTTCTAAACTCTTTCATCAATAAGCGAGTTCGGCTTCAAATAAAGATGGTTGAACTCTCTTCATTTCTAAAAATGTATAAATTTGACTAACCAAATTTTTAGTATAAAATGATTTTAAACAAGGATTTAAAAGGGAACCCAATATAAATAAAGTTGGGATGGGAAAAAAATATTTCTTAAATTTGATTATCATTTCAAAAATAGCCGCTTGATAACCGGGTTTATGTTTATACTCTTGTAAAACTCTAGCTATTTCCGCTAAGTAAAATTCGATTCGCAGTGGGATAGAATTGTCTAGAAAAAGCAAGAGTTGCATTATAAAAATTTTCTAAGAGTTCAATACATTCTTTAACATCTTCCAATGCATAAAAGTTAACCAATCCCCGACTATCGCATATATTTGTTGTGAACTTGTTGTATGGGAATCTATACTCATATGCTTGTTGTAGCATAATGTAAGTGTAGTTCCACTAGTCTCAATTTCTACTTGAATTTTCCTAGGTCTAAGGTTATTTTCCACACAAGCATTCTTAAAATCTCTAATTCTTCCCTATTAGCATTACAAAAAGAAACGCAATGACATTTCTAACTTTTTGAACAAGGAATCATCAAAATGCACAAGACCATCTTTAACAATTAAATTTAAAATGTGACAACTACATCTTACATGAAAAATATTTTGTAGAGAGGAGGGTTTATTTCTCTTTTAAAGACCAACTGCCTTTGTATTATTAGAAGCATTATCTAAAGCAATACAAAGTGTTTTTCTATAAATGTTAAAAAATCTCATAATAGTAGACATTGAATCGGCTAAAAATTTTCCATCGTGATGACCTTTTCCTTCGTCATATAAAAGCTATAATTCTTTTTGCATAACCCAGTTTAAGTCATCAACCCAATGATGACATGTAATAGCAAAAAAATCTAAATGGTTAATACTAAGACCCAAATCGTAGTAAGACAAACATTACAATTTAAAGAATTAAATACGTAGCGCAAATAAAATCTATATTTTTTAAACAAATCTATAACATCGGCTCTACAAGTACTTCTAGGAATACCTCAAATAACGGATTATAACAACGTTGAATGTAAGTAACAAACCCCAAACCCGAGGGAAAGGAAAATGGTAAACAATCATAAGCTACCATTTTAGCTATTTCTACGCGTTCTTTTTTCTTGTCATACTTAAAATTTCTACCGGTTTCGCGGGTCTATCGTCATTTGAATCCCCCCACATTTGAACCGTTTGCTCTCCCCGAGCATCCATATGTTTGGTTCTCATATGAGAATTTAGTGTACCCGTTCCACCATCCTTTTGAGGCTCATTGCTTAAAACTAAATACTTGTCCACATATGTTACATGTAGGCGATTGGTTTTCCCTATTCTTAGTCATAAATTTTCAAATTTTAGCTGTTGGCTTACGAGTTCTAGGCGGTTTGTCTTGTGTATGTGATTGTGCAGGACATGTATCTCCTATGGGATTTTCGGGGGGTTGTGTTTCATCATCATCATTTAAGTCTTCATTAAAAGTGTCGGTAAAATGTTGTTGCATTGCCTCATGACCTAAAAAAGTGGATTATTTCCACCAACATCAATACCTAAATTAGGTGTTTCTTCCACAAATGTTTCCTCGTTAAGCGCACCCTAACAATACGACTACTACTACAGCACCACGTCTTAATCTCTTTGACATTATTAAATAGAATTAATTTAAATCACAATCAAATAAATCACAAGAAAATAAATTACAACAAATTAAATTACGTAAATTAAATTGCTAGAATTAAATTGCGAAAAATAAAGATAGAGTTGGAATGAAGGTACCAAATTGCTCGGATTAATTTCCAACAAAGTCAAGGCGGCTAGAATTGCAAATCCACCAAAGCTACTTCGGATTGTTGCAAAATCACCAACTCCACCAACAATATTATAATTGCAAAATTAATAATTGAAAGTTGAAACTATAATAAGACTTTGTGGCTAGTTATTGCAAAATAATTATAATTGAGAGATTGAGATTTGAGAGAAAGATGAAGAAGAGTGAATTGGTGTGAATTAAAATGAAAATGAAGAAGGGTTATATAGGGGTGGGGATGGGTTAAAGTGTTAAAAAAAAAAAAAAAAAAAAATTGGGGGCCAAAAATTAACAAAATGGCCGTTTGGCAACCATTTTTACAAATGGACCGTTAAACTGGTCCATTAACGGACATCTTATGACCAACGGCTCTTTCCTTTTTTTATTTTTTTATTTTTTATTTTCACCGGTTTTACCGGTTTTAACGTTCCTGGATTCTCAAATATTGAACCGGACAGGTAAACAATTATACTGATTAACGGAACAGGTTAACCGGTTCTCTGATTCGGTTTAACAACGATTCTGATTAAAACCGGTTAGCCCGAACCGGTTGACACCTTTAATCTTAATGCATGAAAATTGACTCACAGTTTATCAAGTTATACCTCTTGCAAAGTTTTAGTTACATGTATTAATAGAGGTTGGTGCACTACTAAAAAAAAAAAGGAGAAGAAAAATACATTTAGGGGGAATTGATCCTTGTTCTTCTTGGTAAAAATAAACGCTGTTAATCAAGTGCATCATTAAATCTTTTTGTAACATGACTGCCATCAGGTAATATTACATCGATTTAAGATATCTAGTAGTATTGCGGAAAGACTCCATGAGTTCACGTGCCCCAATCCATACATAAAAAACCCGCATATATATATTACCTTATAAATAATTAGTTTTGTGTAAATATTAGTTCCTCCATTTCTAGCTGCCTCACTTTATCTTTCTTCCGTGTCAAAAAAAAATGACACTCTTCTAAATTTGAAACAACCCTTAACTTTACATTTATATTCATTCACCTTAATTAAGGAGAATTTTTATAATTACGCAAATGTTATATGGCATGTTTAAGGTCACAAGTTTCAGAAAATTTATAGTCACGGTCACAAGTTTCAGAAAATTTATACTCACAAATGTTATAACATGATAAGACCATAAATTTTAAAAATCATTATTTCTTTCTTAAACTATAGTCTATTCAAACTATATCACGTAAATTAGACCTGAGGAATTACTTCAAGAGAGCTTATTTGATCTTTGATTAAGTGTTGGTTTCAAACTGGATCAAGTGTTGGTTTCAAACTGTTTTTCACTTTTTCATTTATTTTTAAAAAAAAATTGAAAATATTTTTCATTAATGCGTT
>NC_081343.1:69694342-69770099 GCF_029784015.1 Lycium ferocissimum
TAATTGCATGTTTATTGAAGTCAAAAGAACAATCGTAAATAGTTATGTGGAAGGGGTACTTTACGTTTGAATAACAAGGAAAGTCATAGACTTGTAGTTTTTCTAGGTTCTTTAGTTAGTCATCTTGGATTTTCATTGTTGTTAAAAATAAACCTTATACGGTCAATTAATCGTGAGATTTCCAAATTGGAGTAAGGCACCTAAAAACATAAATTAATCCTCTGTAGGGAACAAATAAAAATGAATATGTATCAGACTTTTGCCAAAAAAAAAAATGTATAAGACTTCCATATCATTTTAAAATACAAAAATCATATAATTTCCTAAATATGTTCAGAGAATATACTTTTCTGTTTACCTTATGATATTTTGTTAAAATATTCCTTACTTAAATTATACAGTGTATTAATATCGAAGAATTTTATGATACTTCGTGTGCTAATCTTCTTTGGATTAATTTTTTTACAAAATTTTTAATCAACTTTATTAAAATATAAATGAATGTTTTGAAAGATAACTTGTTTCACCTCAAACTTGGTAGTAGGATTTACATTTGCATATATAATTATAAAGTGCCTAAATCTATCAAGTACACAGGGTGTTAAATTTATTCCCTCCGGTTCATATTATGTAGTATTTTTAGCTTTTTCATTTAGTCAAAATAAATGATCTTTTACATAATAAGAAATGTAATAATTGTTATTTTCTAAATTTACCCTTATTTAAATAAATGTATTTTTACATAACCAAAAAATCATATTAAATAGGTACTATTTAATTAAGGATAATTTAGTGAAAACGCCTCTTACTTCTAAGGGTGAGCTAAAAAATATCATATAATATAGAATGATGGGAGTATTTTTATATTTGAAGTCAAATTTTATTCCAAATTTGCATATACAGTACAAATTGTTTGATATATATGTTGAATTTAATTCTCTTATCAAATTACATTATTTGTCATGTCATATATTTAGACAATTAATTTGAGTAAATAGAGAAATTTTTAAAACAGATTTTTACACACTAACATTGTTATTTGATATATTTGAGGGGTCTAAAAAATAAATGCAGCTACAAATTGATGGAGCATGGGAAATAACATTTCAATTGATGTGTGATATGTTAGTGCTGTTACAATAACTAAGAAAAACAAAATGAATATTAAATTAGCCACGTGGCTATCAAAAAAAGGATGCAAAGTATAAAAAGTTATGGGACCCACAGCTGAAGGAAATGAGTTGAGGATTGATCGGGAAATGGGGTCCACAGGAAGAGATTCATTGATTGATGCATTTGATAGCTTTGAAATTACTATTATACCCTTGGTCATCTTGCTCTTCATGCTTCTACACAGTACTAGCACGGGCCCAACATTTTATGTCGTATGTTACCTCGGGCAGTTCGCAGGAATGCCCTTACTTTGATTTTTACCTTTAATTTTTCCTATTAAATTGGTGATCTTTAATTTTTTGCGTTTGTTGAAACCTACGATTTTGAGTTTTGAAGCTCGCTCGATTAAAAAATTAAAAAAAAAAAAAAAAAAAAAACTCGCTAGGCATAGTTTAGATTCGCGAGGCGAGTTTGCGTCAGCAAAGTTTCTCCACCTTAAAGTAGAGTTTGGGGCAGAATGCCTTAACTTTAGGCAAAAGTCGCTACTTAAAATCTCAACATTACACCGAGTGTTCTCAATAATGTGTCTATTCTTATCCCTCAGCCTATGGAAACAGATCAAAAAGTTAATCAGCTGACACAAAGCAAAATCGGCCAAAGTAAGTCCAAATTGTAGAAGAACACTATCAAAAGGAATTACCACTCAAATATTTGCACAACATCTGCCCCAGCATCAGAGTTTCAAACTCTACCTTAAGGTAGAGTTTTGAAGGCAAAATTATGTCTTGCGAATCCAAACCTCTGCCTTGTGTTTTTTTTTTTTTTTTTACTGAGCTAGTGTTCGAACCCAGAATCTCGGAGTATTAGGCGAAGGGCAAAAATTAAAGCTCACTAATTTAAGGGGCAAAAATCAAAGACCACCCCAAAAGAAGGGCAATCCACACAAAAAAATGTATTACCTTCAGTTAAAAAAGAATATGTCTTTAACTCTATCGCATTCATTAAGAAACAAGTCAATAACATTAATTTAAAGGTATTTAGTTAAGTTATTCTATAATTTTCTTAATAAATGCAAATTAGCTGGGAAAGACAATTTTTAGAAATCGTATATACTGCATCAGTTAATGAGTATTGTTTTTATGTGTAAAATCCGATTTTGGGACCGAATGGACCATCCTAAGTAGTATTAAAACAAACAAAAAAGTTTTGTTTACTAAACAATTAAAAAAATAGAATAAAGAGATTTTTATAGAATAATAAGTGATTTTCGTCTTCATCAAAAATGTTACCTTAGTTGTATCTAGTGAGCATTAGTTTTATTGTAGAAACTCGAAGTTATGAATCCAAGTTCCACGTTCCAAATTTAATAATTAACTCATCTTTATACTAAGCACTAGATGGCACGGGCCCAACACTTTGGATTATAGTGTATCTATGTGTATGTAGTTGTGTTTGGATAGTGATAATATATATATATATATATATATATATATATATATATATATATTAAATTGATAATAAACATACATAAGTTTGTACTGTTTTTATGGATATATATATATATATATATACATACACACACTATGTTCAAAACACGATTAATATAACATTGTAGTTTGTGCTCCGTATCTAAAACTTTATTATATTCGTGTTTGCTACGAATACAAAGTCGGCAAAAATTTATTAATACTTTTTAAAAGAGAAGACTTGTTTAAAGGAAATTATTTTTTTCCCTCTCTTTGAGATAAAAAATAGCAATATTTAAGCATCAGTTGATACTTTCAATTTTAATTCGATTAATTTAAAGGTGTAAAATACTTATTATTTTTTATCAAATTTTGGTTTGGATAATTCTAATTCAAATTATTAAATTAATTTTATATGTTTAAAACGAAACAAAGTCGAAATTGATTTTCTATTTAAACGAAGAAATACTATTTTTTAATTTTTGGTAAATATTCTTGGTTTAGCTCATTTTACTTGTCATGTTGTCTTTTGAATGGTTTTTTAAAGGAAAACGTCAATTAGAATTATAATTTGACTAATTTACCTTATTCATTATTTAATCTCCATTTGATATTAATCTCTTTTCACATTTATTAGAGTAAGAATAAAAATGAAAAAGTAATTAAATTCTATCTTATTTTAAAATATAAATATTTTAAGTATATTTATTTTAGTAAACATAACAAATAAATGACATGCGAATAGCAAATACACACACACACACACACACACACACACAATTAATATAATAAAGGAAATTGTATGTATTTGGCTACTTAACCTTTTGAAGAAAAAAAATAATATGGGGTCTATATTTTTTGCTGTGTAATAATAATTTCTTACTAAAGTTGATAAAGAATCCACTTATTATTGTATGTATTTTAATTATACGAATATTGTTTGATTTTTTAATATGAAGTGCGTTTTTTTTTTTTTTTTTTGACATTGCTTGTTTTTTAATAGTACGATTTTTTTTTTATAAATTTGGAGAGGGGGGTCCACTTTTTTTTTTTTTTTTTTTTTTTAATATTGCTTGGTGTTTTTAGTACGGGGTACAATTATTATTATTATTATTTTTTTTTTTAAGAATGATCGACAACGAAAGCATAAACCGAGTTCTATATAATGAAAATAGAAATATAATAAAGTATTTTATCTACTTTTTGGAAGAGTTGGTAATATAAAGTATAAAATGTCATTTTTTTTTGCCTTAAATAAAAAAGTGGGACAAGGACGGACGACGATCTTGTGGTTCATATAGTAGTAAAATATAAGTATTTTAAATATATTTATTTTTAGTAAACATAACAAATAAATACATGAATAGCAAATATAATATATCAATATTTAGATTACATTAGGCTAATATAAAAAAAAAAAAGAAAGTTGTATGGTTTGACTACTTTTTTAAAAACAATAATATGTGTGTGTTTCTTTGTCTGATAATTAATTTCATTTTTACCAATGTGTTGATACGCATGTGGCAATGAATCCATCATTATTGATTTAATATACTTTGAAAATTACATGAATATTATTTAATTTTTTAATATGATGCACTTTTTTTTTGACATTGTTTGTTTTTTTAATATGCGATTCACTTTTTTTTTTTTGATTTTGTTAATATGGGATCCACTTTTTTTTTTTTCGTGAGTTTGGAGATGATGGGTTCCACTTTTTTTTTTTTTAAATATTGGTTGGTGTTCACACTTTTTTTTTTTTTAATGCACGACGGATGACGAAGCATGGGTCTAAACCCATGCTTCTATATAGTTAAAATATCACCTTTCAAATACTATCACAGTTTTCTTCATGAGCATAGCACATGGGGTTTAATTTGAATCCACTTTCTGAAAATTATATTGTATATTCAAGGTTAATTTTTTTTTTCGTAAATATATATAGTAGATGTCGAATCTCTTTGACATCTTCGTATATTGACTTTGAATCCGCTTAGTGAAATATTGATTCCGCCGCTCATTTTTATCCAAATAAATTTGTATGGAAATCCACACAATAATACGCTTGAAATAAAATATTGTCACGACCCAACCTCGTAGGCCGCGACTAGCGCCCGAGCTGGGCACTCGTACACATCTGTCCACTATAATCATGCCATAACAAACATAATAGGAACTTAAACATACAGAAAAGCACGGCGTCACGTATACATATATACGTATCGTACATATAGCCTGGGAACATTCAAGACACAAACAAGCGGTGACTATCCACAACACGCATTCTACGGACCTCTAAGAGTAACATGGAATCATATGACGGGACGGGGCCCCCGCCCGTTTAAACATACACGTATACAACAAAAGAGTGTGTACCAAAATATTTTAAATGAACTTAAGCCGGCGGATCACCAAATCGTGTATCTACTGCGGGAAAACGCGACCCCGAAAGAAAAGGAGGTCGGTGCGGAATAACGTATAAGCGTGGAATAGGTCTGATGACAAAAATCACAAGGCTTACCTTTGAAACACAAATCATGCATGTACAAACATAAGTAAATAATCATCGTATACATATGCATATACATAACGTGTAGCCGAGGGCCTCGGTATAAATCATATACATGTACATATAAAAAGGGACTCGGTGAATGGAATCATCATATGCCATCCGGCCACCATAGTATCATCACATCATCGTATCATCATATGTATATATATATATAGCGTGTCCGCCCTCTAAAGGGACTCGGTGAATAATGCGAGAGGAGTGTGCACGAATGCGTGTCCGGCCCGGGACTCGATGAAAGACATATTGAGCTTGTAGTGAGAAACCATACAGCACGTAAATCATATTTAAGACTCGATGGATAAATAAGTAGTCGACGCTCAAACGGAAATCATGTGTTCTTTCAAAACAAAGTCATTAGGACTATACAAAGGAAAATCTCGGGGACCACGGATATGCATCAAACCAATCCATCATGAAAGTTAAGGTCATTACACGTTATAGAATCGTTTACGAGCAAATCAAAGCAATCGGAATATCTATGAAAGTTACGGACATTTTTAGACATAAGATCCTTTAGGAACAAAACCGTTTATACAACATTTCAAATCCAATCATATCAAAGGCATAAAGACCATATTACTACCACATTAAGGATACCAATATTAGAGATGAATACGAATCGTATACATGCTTGGATCGTAAGAATATTACCCGAGGCTCGTCATATCTTATACATCTAATATAAAAGAAAGAAAGGATAAGCTTTACATTTCCTCGTTTAAGCTAGTCCAAACTTAAGTCTCGGGGCACGATCTATAACAACAACATTATATACCAAACATTAGCTATAGGTTAGGGATTCCAATCCCAAACTAGCACTTTGTCTACGGAAACGACGAAGCAATAGAATTCAACTTGGCCAAAAATCATCAACAACACTCTATTAACAACATCAATAATCCATTCAAAATGCATTCTAACGTTTGTAACTCTTTACACATACTTCAACATTTCATTATATTCAATCCAACTACTCACATTCAAATCAACATCAATGCTCATACGTTCAATTACTAATCCGAACCCATTGATTTCAAGAACACTTTAAACAACCCGCACAATATTTCAAACAACCTAAACAAAATACCATTTCACCCGAAAAACCAACCCAAACCAGAAGCAACAACAACAACAAACCTTCTTTAATTCATGAATTACACCAACAATCACAGCGTTAACAATATTATTTTCATAATTGTATATTCAGCACTTTAATTTTTTCATTAAACTTTTATCGACATAGAATATACGCTACATAAAATTAATTCATTCTTGGTACAAGATGACCCATTTGCCACCACACCACACACAAGTTTATGATTTATATTCAACATTCACAACCAACATGCTAAATGGAATCAATTCATCACTCCCACACACATTACATGACGCTTCATACGGCCACAACATCAACTCACTTTCATGAATTTCATTCATTTCCACACTTCACAACATACACACAAACCATGCATAACATATAAAAATGAAGATTAAACCTTCTTCTTCACTTGGTTCTTCAACTGACTTAGCTAGAGTTTGTTCTTGAACTAATTCTTGCTTCCTCCAACAGATAAAATATGTTGTTATTCACCTTCTAAGGAGTTGAATTGCTTGAGGAATATATTTTTGATCAAGTTTTCCAAGGTTCTTGCTTGGTGAGCTATGGGAATAATATATTTTTTTTCTCCCAAGTTTCTTTGAAATTTCCTAAGGGATGAAGATGTTGAATATGATGACTTAGTCATCTTTTATTTACATATATTAGCCCTCCATGTGGCCCTTGGCCCACTCCATAGTGGCCGGCCAACTTGCCCCTTTTTTTCTCTTCTCTTTTTTTTTTATTTTTTTATTTTTTTATTTTTTTATTTTTTTATTACCAACTTTCTAAAATTCACTTTTAACCCCAAGTTTTTTCTAATATTCCATGCCAACAAATTCACAAGCAACTTATGCCTCAAAACAAAATCGTAGTTAAAACTTCGTAAATAGTTTTGTTCTTAACTTATCATAACCGGATTGTATGTACGAAATACGGGATATAACAAATATGTAGGTACATTGTTGATTTTAGTAGAATTTATTGGGCTATTTTTAGTTAAGCAAACGGTAAATTGAGAATAAAATTATACATTATTCCTTTATTCCCTTTTACCTATCATGATTAAACACATTAAAAAAATGAAAAAAAAATAAAAAACTATCACTGTGTACAATTAATCAAACAATTATGTAACGAAGAATTTGTAATCGGATTAATATAATTGTTCCGCACAATCCCTAAATTAATTTTGATTTTTTCAGACGCCGATCTTTCGGAACAATAATTGAAGTTTATCCTGGTAATTATTAGTTTTTTTTTTTTTGTGTGCCATTCTCGTTAATGAGTTGCTTGTAATTTGGCTTGGTTGGATTGGATTTCCATCTCAATGTTACTTAAGTCTTCCTTGTAAATTTAGGAACAAATTTTGTTTTTGGTTAAAATTTAAATTACTTAGGAGGAAAACAAAAACTAAATAAAAATATAGGAGTTTAAAATAGCCACGTGGGTATTCGTAAATTGAAAAGGCTACAAGGTGTCAGCAGAATGGGACCCACATGAAGAAAAGTAATTGGCATCTGGGTCTTTTGTCCAATTAAGGAAAACGTACACCTACAAAGCATTTTAGTTGTCACGACGCAAATCGACGCGACGTGGCGAGTGCCTGACCTCAAATGACCAAGCACCCATCTACTCGTACCTAGGGCTTACTGAATAATAGGGTGGCCCATATATGACTTATAACTGAACTATACTGACTTGAAAGAACGACATCATGACTCATTAAGAACTCCCTATATATATATATATATATATATATATATATATATATCTGTTGACTAGGTGCTACATCTTTGTGCAACAAAATAAGAGCCGTCAGGGCTACATAACATTCCAACTATGTACAACTGTCTACTGGACCTCTAATGGAGTACAAGGTGGAGAGAGGGATGGGACAGGGCTCCAGTCATACCCATATACACAAGTCAAAATAGCATACCAAATGAGCTGCAGACCCCAGGAGCAAAGTGGAGCGCATCGACTGCTTTGGTGGAAGTCTCCTCATTTGGATCGCCTCTGCGTTTATCTAAACTCGCGTGCATGAAACGCCCCCCCCCCCCCCCCCCCGGAGCAATAGGGGAGTCAGTACGGATAATGTATTGAATATGTAAGGCATAAGATCAACATGTACATAAAATCATGGAAAAACATATGAGACATTCCAGTGAGTATGTGAATCTGAATGAATCCGTATGACTGTATATCAGGAAACATATATATATATATATATATAGGAACGCCACAACATAGGCCATATCGTCACCTCCGGTCAAATGTGCCTTATACATGTACATGAACGCCACAACATAGGCCACATCGTCACCCCTGTCAAATGTGCCTTATATATACATGAAGAATGAGAATGAGTGCAATGCATAAGTAAAATGAATAATAGGACTCTCGGAATAATATGATGTCATATTACCTCTGGTGGACAATTACTGAGCTAACATCACTAAAACATGAAATCTCAAGACTCATGAACAGAAGGAATATCATAACAGGGGTACAGGATCATCAAAGACCGAAGTACTCCTAGTCTTTGTTAAGAGTAGGGTAATGTGGAAGATCATATGCTCCTTTGTTCGTTCATATCATAGGATCATGCCAAAATGAAAGAAAGGATAGCCTTAACATACCTTTTTGGTCGCCTTACCTTTAATTACTTAACGCTTGTCCTCCCAAGCTCGTAAATCTACATTCAAGAAAATTTATACTATTGTTAGGCTTATCATCATATGCTTGTCTTAAGCCCTCAAATTAATTCCTTTTAAAAGCCGTCGAAATTCGGGCAGCATCTCCCCTATTTATATCCCTAGCCCGAAATTACAATACCAACAAAACAACAACAATAGCAACCCTAATATCAACAACATCATCATCAACACCAATATACTCCTAAAACAACCCACATGATGTTTTTCCCAATTTCTCAACGAACCATAACAATATCCACAATACCATAATCAAAGAATTATATTCAATTTAATTTCAAATTAATCCAAAATCTCCTTTCAAATTCATCCCATAGTCATCATCTTCAATTCAATACTTTGTGACTTCTCCACTTTGATTCTTTTCCTTTTCAAGAGTTATTAAACCTTTAAACCAACACAATCATATAGATAAGATGGGGAACATACCTTATAATGGAAGAACTCCACCTCACTCAACTTCTCCCAAGCTCAAGTTCATCACAACATTAAAGAGAAGCAAGAATAATCATCTTCCATAGATTATCTTAAGGTTTTGATGTTTGATCTTCTCTTTCAATGGTATGGAAGGTTGTGGAATGTTGTAGAACCTTCAAGAATTCTCAATAACTCTCTTATAATGGGGAGATAAGTGTGGAAGGCTCTAGAGAAGTGTGGAGATGAGAAATGGTGAGAAATTAGGTGATTTAGATGACTTAAAGGGGTATATATAGTAGTTCAATTCGGGTTGGGTTGGTGGGCGAAATTAGTGGACTTTTTAAGAGGTTTCTAGAATTCCCGCGTAGGTTCGCGGGCTTCTAGCAGTCTGTTTTAAAATGCCCATAACTCCCTACTCCGATTTCGTATCGAGGAACGGTTTGTTGCATTGGAAACTAAACTCGACAAACTTCATTTTAGGCTCTTGAAACACCTCAAAACTCCCGATATACCCGGAGATATACCTCTCTGAAAGTTGACCCAAAATTTCTATCCCAAATTTTCCCAAATTTTTGATAAACTTATTTTCTTCGATTTGCTTGATTCCGAAACCTTTAGACGCTTGCTTAACACTTGTTAAGAATATTCATTAACCTTATAAGGGTTCCATGACCTCTCCGAGCTTATGTTGGTTTACTCACAACGCACACGACGCGAATTTTTTTGAGGTATAACATTAGTACAACAACTTTCAAGCACAATTGATGGGTGTAAATTATTCATGTAATTTTATACATAAAAAAATAAGTTTTAAAATAAAACATGAATAATTATATCTTATTCTCGCATATTTTCTAACAGAATCTTGCAGGAAAAAGAATGTCTCGGAAGAATGAAAAATAAGCAAATGCCAAAGAGATAAGAAAATATTTCACGGGTGCAACCACAAGTCCATGTTCACAACCGTGAAATTTCACATGTGGGAATTACATAAAGACAACATTGGGAGAAGTTGTAAAATCCACGGGTGTGACTGCCACTTTCATAATCACACCGGTCAAGTGTTGAAATCCACGGGTGTGACCACTACTTCCATCTTCACACCCGTCAAGTGTTGGCATCAAGAAAGAAGTTGTATAATTCACGGGTGTGACCACCATTTTCATACTCACACCCATCAAGTTTGAAATCCACGGTGTGTGCGCCACTTTCATACTCACGCACCGTCAAGTAAGGTCGCGGATGTGAGCACTATTTCAAGGAATGCATTCGTAGGGGGAGATACTATATTTTCCTATAAATAGAGGCATCACTTTTCTTAGAAATTATCTAATCCATTCTTGAGAAAGACACAAGAAATAGTCTTTGCTCTATATCTCTTCTTTTTTATTTATATTTGTAGGAGTAGTATTTTATTTTAATTTCTTTCTTACCGTCCCTACCTTGGTAGGAGTCTCCTTAATGGAGATTTCACCGGGTTGTTGTTGTTGTTGTTGTTGTTGTTTAGTTTGTTTTTGTTGGGATAGTTGAAGAAGCTTAGTTTGATGTTATAATAATTATCTTTGCTTTAATTTTTTCATGTCTTGATATTCAAATCTTTGATCTTGCTTCTTTTATTCCTAATTCTCACGGAGGGATTAATTCAAGCTAGTTTATCGATTCAAAAATCTCAATATTATTTCTTTTAGTCCTAATTCTCACGAGGGATTTATTCAAATAATTTTGTTGGTTTAAAATTGTTATCTTATTTCTTTCGGTCCTAATTCTCACAGAGGGATTGACTCAAATAAGTTTATTGATTTGAGGGGTCTCTACTTTATTTCTTTCAGTTCTAATTCTCACGGAGGGACTGACTCAAATAAGTTTATTGAGATTAAGGGATAATCGCAAGAGGTCTTTATTCCTCATAACAAAATCAAGTCAAATAAGTTTTTCTATTCTTTTGTGGAATATTACTATTTAATATAAGAGCTGATCCATGCCTTTTGTCGTCCTCACATATGGTTTGATCCTAGAAGGCTGCTACACGTGGCAGTTTTTGGGGATCTCTTTTATCACTTATTAGATCACTTTTTGGTTCATTTGCACTTTTACCCGACTTTGTGCTGGTTTTTAGCTTTTGCCCTTCAAATGGGCATTTGACCTATGAAATTGCTCCACGTGGATGCTACTTTTTCTTTTGTATTCTCATTTTTCCATCATTGATTTTCTTAACACAATTTACGTTGGCCTTTGTAAAAAGTGTAATTTTTTGTGGATTTCTTCTTATCTCTTACTCCATCTATTTCAATTTATGTGGTATTGTTTTCTTTTTAATCTATTAAAAAAATTACCTTTTTATAATTAAAAATAATTTAACTTGAAAAAATTTCTTTTACCCTAAATGAAATAATTTATAGACACACAAATGTCTAAGGATTGTTTTAAATCATAAATTTCAAAAATCTTCCTTTATTTCTTAAACTTTGTGTCAAGTCAAACGGTACCACATAAATTAGACGGGGGAAATATTAGAGAAACAAATATTTCAATAATCACTTTGAAGAAGTTCAAACTACCTTGAATTTTGGTCATTGTATGATGTCATATTTTATTCGTATTGAATCAGTGAGATTCTCATGTAATTGATTTTTTCCTAGCTAATTTTTAAACTGCAAAAGAAGATTTTGTGAACAGTTATATCCACAAAACTTATCAACAACAAATGATTAATCTACCATTAGATTAAAATAATTATGCAGTAAAAAAATGTGACACAACTAACTATATTTTTTTTAATTAAAATTATTATTTCTCTATCATGAGTTTGGGCCCGGGTTGAGCACGGGTCTCATGGAACTAGTACTAGAATAAGATTTTATTATAATTGTACCAAGTGGATTCAACGACTCCCAACTCTTTTCTTTTTAAATTTTCTAATAAGTTTTTTTTTTTTTTTAAAAGTAATTTATAATTTCAAAACCTCTCCTTTCATCCATTTGATTCTCTCAAATAGTAACCAAGACAATACACATCTGTAGCCTAGGTGATTCTAATCTCTGTAGGACGATATCTTAAATTATATTAGAATTTGATAGAGTACGAGCAAATTTTCCTATGCACTTTGGCCTCGTCAACAATAACAATAGAAACTGCCAAAATGTTAGCTCTGAAATTACCTTTTTGCCCTTGGTCGTCCCATTCTTCCATCTTTCAAACTTACATTATTCAGATATCTTAATTAATTTAAAATGTTTAAAATGGACAACTACAAATTTGACTTTCTGTTTAATGCAGAATTACTATTTGAAAATTTTAGTGAACAATCCTATTTTAGTATTATTATATGATTTAAAAAATTAATTAATGCCGGAGATATTGACTAAAATTTTAACGGAAAGCAAAATTATTTCGGTACAAGCAAGAAAGGAGGTATGAGATAGTTAAACGTAAATAAGCTAATAATATGTGTAATTATTTTTTCTAAAAATTAAATTAATCATTAATTTTTTTTTAAACCACGGTAAAGAATGATAATGGGTATCACTCTTTACAATAAATTATTTTTTCTATTAAATGACTACGTGCTGTAATACTCATTTCAACATTATGTCAAACACATACATCAGATTAAACAACTAATTTTAATGGTACTCTTTTCTCAATGTATTTGAAATTCTATGAAAAATAGATTAGAATCATAAGTGTCAGTTATATTAAGATTTTTTATGCAATTAGATGAAGCAAAGGGTTAATGAATTTATCTATAAACTAATTTCATCTTGCAAGTGTTTAACCGGTGAAAATAATTATCTACTTGATGAAAATTAAAATGAACCATATTATTCTTTGTAATATGATAAAAAGATGGGGAAAAAAAGGAAAGAAGCAATGGCTTTATTTCATGTCTTATACACAACAAAACTAAGTAAATAATTTAGTACAGTAAGCAAAGAGAGATTCCAAAAAGATTTGCATTGATGATGAGACAATGTGCTACCTCAAAAGAGAACCAAAAGACACTAACAACAGTCAATGTAATATAAATTGTAGTAATTAAATGAGTTAATTAAAATTATACAACCATTTAAAGTGACATTAATTGGTTATAATAATAAATATTTAATTATTATTCTACATGAATTATATGTATAATAAAGCTTTTTTCAATAAAAATGTATAATCTTGTTTACTAAATATAGTGTATAGGTAAAAGTGAATAAAATAATGTATTTTAAGGAGATAAGATAATTATTTTTATTTATAAAGATGCATCATATGTTAATTTTCATAATAAAATATTAAAAATGCAAAGAAGTTTTTCACTATCAAATTTCATTTATTGATTGTGCGTGAAAATTATTCATAGGAAAAGACGGAACAAACAATAATATACATTGTTAGTGTAAAGAAGTTTATCACTATCAAATTTCATTTAGTTATTGTGCGTGGAAAAAAAAATTATGCCTATATATTAATAAGAAAAGATATAATTTGCATCAGTCAATAAAAATAGCCCATAAAAATAATAAACAAAAATAGAGCTGGGCCCAGGCCCTTTCTCCTTCTTCTACAACCCCTCCTTTCTCCCTCCGCCCCGTCGCCCACAACCTCTCTCCTTCTTTTCCATATGCCAAAAAAAAAATATTTCTTTTTTTCGAAAAAAAAAAAAAAATCTTTCCTTTCTTTATCTTGCAGTCCCTAGGGTTCAACCACATAAACACTTGCAATGGGGAATCGTTAAAGCCAAAGAAATAAGGAAGAGAGGAGTTTAGAACGAAAAAAGAAAAAAAAAAAAAAAAAAAACAAACAGAAACAGAGCAAGATTCATAAAATGGAGAGAAAGCTTGGAAATGGTGGAAGTGGGTTTCTAAGAATACAGGAGATGAAGGGTTGAAAAGAATTAAAAAAATTCAATTGTGGCTTTTGAAAGAAGAAAGAAAAGAAAAAAGATGAAAAAAATACAAGAATACAAAAAAGAAAATTTACGCGTAGAGTTGTGAAAATTTTCACAACTGCTGCTGAAAATTCACTCCAGCACACCTTAAATCTCAATCAAACAGCACCAAATTTCAGATTCGAAATCCTCTCGGCGTTCCGGTTCTTTTGATATCTTATCCACTCAAAATGGAGCTCGTTCGCGACAACCCGAAAATTCGATCTTGAAGCTTTGAGCTTCAACAATGACGGACATATACGTTCTTCATCAAGGTTCGATTTCCGGTGAAGGGTAGTTTCCAAATGGGTCATCATAGCCGAAGAGGATTTGTTTTCAAGAATTGAGAAAATGAAAAACTAGGGAATAAAAGAAAACATTGAAAGGAGATGGCGGAAGTGGAAAAATGGAGTACAAAAGAAGAAGAAGAAGAAGCGAATTCTGAGGTGGCATATGAATTTTCAACAAGTTGAGGTGGATCTGACGTGACTCTGACATGGTGCTGATAAGTCAGTGACTTGGCGCGTGTGTAATGCACACCTTCCGTTGTGAGAGTGATATTATAATTTTAGGGTGGTATTAATTTCACTTCATACTAGATAAGGGGAGTATACAATTACAAGCTAAGTTTAGTTGTTAAAGTGAGTTTTGACGCCAAATTTAAGGGTGAAATAATATCTTTTCTCTATTTTAATATTATAAATCTCATTTTATTTTTTAAATGATGTGGATAGATGAATATCTTTTAAATATTTATTAGTGTCTTTTTTATTATTCTATTACAATAACTCTTTTGTAAGGTAATTACATGTGCAAATAACAGTTAATTTTAACTTTTTTGTGTACATTTCGTTTCAAAAAGACAAAATTGAAAATATCACCTCATTAAAAAATGGAACAGAAATGAGTATAATCAACAATGACACAAAATATTTAAGAGGAGCACTTGTGGTGGGATAATGTGGGGCCACGTCAGATGTCACATCAATTTGAGACACATTTGGCATTTAGAAAAAGAGGCTTGGGTTTTTTGTCATAAGGAATTTATGTCCAACCTTTGAGGCTTACAAGCACAGGTGTGCGACGCATGAATTTTTGTGAGATGACTGTGATGCCCTTGGACGTGGCTTCACTCTTCTATATAATAGAAATACAAAGCTGAGTTTTACTAAAAATGCCTTTGCTGATAAACTCTAGCATGGGAGAAAACGGATTCCAGTCTCCAGATTTCAAATTCCTCGAAGTTTGAAGCAGGAAAAATTAACATGGGCCTAGAACCACGAAAGATTATACTCCCTCCGGACCAAAAAAAGAGTCCACATAGCAAATCAAGAAAGAATTAACCTTATTTTTTCATATTTGTTCCTATTAAGTGTTATATGATCAAATCTCAATGCCTATTTAATTAGGGATAGTTTAGATAAATTATCTATTTTTGTCTAAGAATTATTATTTTCTTAAGGGGTGTGTAAATGGCTAAGTGAACTCTTTTTTTGATCCGGAGGGAGTAATACTTATTCTGTGAAATTCAAGTAAATGATCCAAGCCTAAATGAAGTTGAATTTTACTAATGTAATTGGACATAGTGTGGTAGAAGGTAATCAATCTTGACTTTATGAATTCCAAATGTCTATATTAGCAACTTACCGTGTGAAGTCATAATCATGAAAAAATAAAAACAATTTCGTCCATAAATTTGAATCATTGATGATTCGAGAAGAAGATAAGCACATCGTGTGGTGCAATGTGGGGATTATAATGTGTTGCTTCTACGCTTTATTCCTTTTAAAACAACTAACACTTGTTTTTAAATTCTTCACCTAATTATAATTGTCTTAATAAAGACAAAATAGCATGCGTGCATATGTGTTATTTATTCCTTAATAACAAGTGACAGCTAAATAACCCTCTCTTAAACATAGTTTTCTTAAAAGGGTATTAACAGGTTTGGCGTAAACCATATCCATTTTTTATATGCAAATTACGATTTAACAATCATATGTTATATGTAGATATATTTTATCTTTCCGACTTGAATTGATATGTCATAATATATACTCCGTATATGCTAAAAAGTAACGCATAATGCTTTTAAAAGTCCTTAAAAATAAATTTAAATTATTCCAGTTGGGATATCTTTACGTCTAGCAATTATTTATACATTTAAATCTTTTAAAGTTTTTCTCAGATCCAATGCAGTATAAAAGGAATCTATCCTCTTAAACTTGCAGAAAGTACGTTACATTTGCTTAAACTTCAAGAAAGTTAACCATTTATTTCTTTGAAAGGGAGACATTGATTCAAAAAATTATGTCCGAGCACCTCGGGTTATTAATAAAGGATTTTGTGCTCAAAATAAGGATATCAAAATTTGAAAGTGGTCCAGTTGGCAATTGAGTAAGAATATCGTTAACATACCTAATTAAAGGAACAGTAACTAATTGCTAATCGTATTATGAAATTTTAATTTTAAACGTTTCATCATTAATATTGTCTAATTAATCTTACTTATTTCCTATTAAATGTGTGAAAACAATCACCAGGCGCCAGTGCGGAGATTTGAACTTTAGTATATTGCTATTCGAATCATAATATTTCTTTCCATTTCAGTTTTATCATCATTAATGTTTTCCCATTAAATCTTATTAACTAGCATCTGGATCAAAAAGTTAAAACTAAAACATTTGGATAATTTAAAATAAGCGTTTAAAGTTTGAAACGAACTTTATAAAATGTTATTTTAGATAATCTAAACCAAACCTGCGATTATTTTTTTGAGGCTTATTTATTTTATGCAAAATGACTTTAAAAAATTGGTAATGACAAACAAAAAAAAAGTCGAAAACAACTTATAAGCAACTTATAAGCCAATCCAGACGGGCTCTTACCCCTTTTCTTTTGGTTAAAAAAGAGTATCTACTTACCAAAGCAAGAAACAATTAACCTTATTCTTCTAAAATTGTCTTTATTAAGTGTTAAGTGATCAAATTTCAACACCTGTTTAATTAGGGATAGTTTAGTCAAATTATCTATTTTTATTTAAAATTAGTATTCTTTTAAAAAATGTGCAAATGAGTAAGTGAATACTTTTTTTTATCCGGAGGAACCACTATAGGACTTTCTTTCCAAGTTCATGACTTAAAACTTTGATTTTCCTTTTTCTTTTTCTCTTTATCTTTCCCCCCTTTTTTCTCCCCTTTACCTTTTTTTCCCCTTAACCTTTAATTTTTTTTTTTTTTATAGGGAATTAAAAGGTGCAACAGTTCTGAGTATTTCTTTTTGTCATTTTTTACTGTTTATTTTGGAGAGTAGCGCCGCTTGTCAGTGCCAGCCTTGGCCTCCAAATAAGTCAATGTCCTTTTCTAGTTCAAAATCACACCCCCAACTTCTCTGTTTCCCTTATTTATATTTTATATTTATGTTTACACACTCTCTGTTTTTTAGTTTGCTAGAAACTACAAATTGTTAGGCATATAGAGAAAGGGAAAGAGAAGAGGTGCAGGCTCAAATATTCAAACTTTGTATAAGGGATTTCAAGATCCTATTTATGTAACTAAATCTTTAGGGTTTTGCTGCATCAAGAAGTGATTCTTTATATAAAGGGGGTGTCTTATAAGTTAGTATAAGTATTGTTTTTCTGACTAATGGTGACTAAGTGGGAATCAACACAGGTAAAGATTCTACCTTTAGCATTTTCTGCTTGGTTTCATCACTATCTGCTCTTATTTGCTCTGTCAGTAGTGAATTGTATTTCCTTCTGAAAAAGCAATTAAAAAATTACACCACCCTAACTGCTGCAAGACTCCAACTTTCTTGAATCTGAGTGTTTGAGTTTTTCCTTCAGAGATGGTGAAAAGAAGTTGAAAAGTTGGTTTCTTTAAAGATGATTTGTTCATTTGCTGAAGTTGGGTCACAAAGATGGGTTTCTAGGCATACCCATTTGAAAAGTTCTTGGATTCAACATCAAAAAGATGGTGTCTTTACATATCCCCCTCCTCTATTTCCCACATCTCCTCCATTTAGTGAAAGTTCTAATTTTCACAAAGAACCAAACACTTCTTCTTCATCCCCATCTGGAAACAAAATTAGTCCAGCTGTTCTTTTCATTATAGTAATATTAGCTGTCCTATTTTTCATATCTGGTTTACTCCACTTGCTAGTTAGATTTCTTATCAAACACCCTTCTTCAGCATCATCTCAGTCTAATGGATATCCTGAAGTTTCTACTTCAGATGCTTTACAAAGACAGTTACAGCAGCTTTTTCATTTACATGACTCTGGTTTGGATCAAGCATTTATTGATGCATTACCTGTCTTTATGTATAAAGAGGTTGTGGGTGTGGGTCCTAAAGAGCCCTTTGATTGTGCTGTTTGTTTGTGTGAATTTACTGAGAAGGATAAATTGAGATTGCTCCCTACTTGTAGCCATGCTTTCCATATCAACTGCATTGATACTTGGCTTCTCTCAAACTCTACATGCCCCCTTTGTCGAGGAACTCTTTTCAATCCCGGGTTTCCCGTTGAAAATCCAATGTTTGATTACGACGAGCCACGAGAAGATGATGGGGATGCTCAAAAGACAATTGAAATAGAGGAAGTTGCAGTTGCTAAAGCAACATTTCCCGTGAGACTTGGTAAGTTCCGGAAATTGAATGATGGGGCCCGTGGGGGAGGGGAAGGAGAAGAAGTAGGAGAGAGCAGCAGTAGTAATTTGGATGCAAGAAGGTGTTTTTCAATGGGTTCATATGAGTATGTGGTTGGTGATGTTAATCTTGAGGTAGCTTTAAGCAACGAGCAAAAGACGAATAATATGAATCAAGCCAATTTGGCAGAGCATGATCCTAATGAGGGGAAAAAGATAGGAATTGGGACAAAAACAGATAGTTATTCTGTTTCCAAGATTTGGCTTTGGTCGAAAAAAGGCAAATTTGCGAGTTCTTCAGACTGCCAAATGGATGATCAACCTCCTAGTATGGACTTACCATGGCTTAGAAGAACTGAAGGCATGTAGTGAATTCTGATCTTTTATTCTCTTTGTTTGATCTTTTTTGTTAAATGATAACTTAGAGGTGAGTTTACCTTTTTCTGTAGTATTCTTTTAGATGTTAATTCAACAAAGCATATCATACTTGATAATCAGCTTGATTTCAGTCTTGATGCACAACTGTTCGTTACTACTATTATTCTCTTGTTTCTTAAGTCCTGTAAATGTGTAGGTTTCTTGAATCCTATTCGACACGACAACACAAGTTAAGAGATAACACTTGTTTCATTTGTCGTAAGTTGTGTTAGTTACCCACCTTTAACATGCCTAACAATTTGTAACTTTGTCCGTTCAGCAGTTTCCTCAAGCGTAAAGCTCTTGCACTGTGTTCCAAAGGGTAAAAAAATTGTCAAAGATAGAAAAAAAAAAAAAAAGAAGGCTGCTAGGTTAAAAATTTTTACCTGGACAATCACAAAGACCAGTAGCTTCTTTTGTGTCTTGATAAAGTTAGCTGTCGTATTTTCCCCTCCAGTCACAAGTGTGAGACTACACAGTCGTCTTCGTTCATTTTTTTTGATAACCGAGAAATTTCCAAGTGCTAGTAGGCGCAACATTGAAACTCAATAGATAGTGGACCCCTGTCTACTCTTTTCTTGTAGTAGAACTTCTGACGTGTACTTATCCCACATCTATCACGGGGTGCGCTTTTACCACTGAACCAAACCAAAGCCCTATGACACTGGCGTCTTGGTTCATATAAAATGAAGATTCGGATTCTCTTATTGGCTTTACATGGTCTATATTTTCTCTGGTCTTATTGACCTATCTTTTGCTTTAAATCCCCCACCTCAGCAGAGTTCACTCTTTCTTTTCTTCTTTTATCTTTTCTGTTGGGCCAGAGGAGAGGTGTTTTTTTTTTTTTTTGAGAAGGTAACATGAAGAGGAGAGGTGTTTTTGGGGAAGGAAGGGCGATGTTTGAACACAATCTTTTTGGTGTAGTGGTGGGATCCATGAAAGCAGTCTTTGTTGGGAGACCAGATTAAGTGGCATCAGTTATGGGTCATTTGTCTTCATCAAATATGACCCTGTTGTAATTAAAGCCTTGTTGATTCTCCGAGAAAGAGTGCTGGCAAAATCATTATGTTACAAGTAGAGATTAGGTATCATTACCCCCTGCTAATTATTGGTAATTGGCAATACTAATGTCGAGCACGTGGGGCTGAAACTTTGATTGGTAATTGGCAATACTAATGTAGAACAGTGTAAATTTTTTCTTAAGTATCACTTTTTTGCCTTTGATCCTTTCACCCTTAACAAGATATATGCGGTTTCGAGTCCTGGGAATGGAGAAACTCCGTAAGTCCCCCTTTATTTGTCATATGCGGCCTGAATCTGAATTAGTCAGACCAGCGGATTTCAAATACGGATGATTATACAAAAAGAAGTTTTTCTAAGAAGATAGAGAAATAGGTTCTCTTTTGTGCCTCAAATTTTCCTTCCTTTATCTCCCTACATTTTCCTTCTTTGTACTTTTCCTTTTTCTTCTTTCCGTCGCTGGATGTAGGGTAAAAGGTTGCACAAAATTTGTTGCAACGACTTCTAAACTGTTCCACATTGCTGTATGGTGGGGGCATTCTTTCTATTTCAAGGTTTAGGCTACTCAGTCAAATAGTTGGTTTGTCCTACAAAGATCCCTTCGTTTTCTTTTACTTTATATTTTTGATAGGGACTTTTTGATATTGGAGGCCCAGCTATAGTTGGCACACATGTTCGAAACTCCGGAGAATGTAGACTCGTCTGTCTAACCTCTGCCTTGCTTAAATACCTGGTTTTATCTGTGATAGTATTCAAACTCGTGACGTGCGCCTAACATATACATCACATGCTGCGTCGGTCTTATCATGGAACGTAAGTCATTTGGGTGATAAAGTTCCCTTTGGTATAGTCTACACATTTTGGAGCAACTCGCATCTGAACTCACGGGGGAATCACGAGTATAGATTATAGTAGGACAAAGTCCTTATCAGAGGCTATATCTTGAAATTTCCACCACATGACAACCCCCATTGTACAGTGGACCAGGAGAATTTTAGATTTATTATAGTTACGGAAGAGGGCCAAAAATACCCTTAACGTATGGGAAATGGCTCACAAACAGGGGGATATACCTTAGGCCGAGAGGTATCACGTGACACTGCTTCGTCGGAAAATTTCTTAAATATGTATATATAATTAAAAGACAAAAGTAAATATGAGGTTATATGATTTAAAGTGAACACAACTTGGTACAAATAACCATGTAGAGCAATTGGTTAGGCGCTTCAACTTTGCAGGTGGGGACGCGAGTTCGAACCTCACAACAACACTTGTTTTTATAAAAGTTTTATACTCCTCAGTCAAATGATAGATAATGTTCGCTTTGAACCTCTGACCGCATTTAATAGAGCTCTAACCAATTGGTCCAAATTAACATTTGTAATTACTTCGACGCTAATTTTATTAGATACAGAGATTTTGGTGCTTTCCTAGACGGTTATTGTGCGATTCTTCTTTATGTTTTTTTCTTTCACTTTCTTTCTCGCCGGAGAAATTGATTAAGAACAATTTACGAAATGAAATGAATAATGAACTGTTTAGTGACTATTTGGTGCCGTATATAAAAAGTATTTAGTATTATTTATTTCAAAAAAAGAAAAATCACCGCGAAAGTTAGCATATTTTTTTTAGAGAAGTTATAGTAATGTACGTGAATTGTGTTTTAGTTATATTTTCTATTTTTTTTTTAATACAGTGATACATTGTTTTATATATTATTTCTCATTTAAAATGTGACACTGCTGACGAAAAATCCTGCGTACGCCATTGCTCACAAATAACCCTCTATACACCTATTAGTCTAAAAATACCTCTAAATTATTTTTTTGGCTCAAGAATACCCCTCAAACTAACACTCTTTTACTTGATGATTTTTTTCAATTTAAAAGCCACATGTCCAAACCCGTTGAGCCGACATGTTTCTTTGACATCTATGCTATCAACTCTCAAGATAATAGGACATGTTCTTGTATCTGATTCTGTTTCCAGTTTTAAAGAGATTTATAAGTATAATGGGAATAATTTAGGACCAACTGCGGATGAACCAATTACAATTTTGCTGATTAATTGGGGGTCTCAACGGGATCTTAAGAAGGTTTGAGAAATTGGTCCCTTAGCACGTGATTTTGTAGTAGATAGTCATAGACCTATACACTTGCATAATTTAAGTGACTAGAGTGATCGGGTTATCGTGCTATACAGTATACACTAGAAATGATAAGCAGCAGGCTGATTTAGTATATGACTTTGAAGTTTCTGCTTTGGCAAATGCAAGTGATTTGAACAGTGACGATGAGTTTAAAGAGGAGTTTGATAGTGAAAATGATAATGACAGTAAGAGTGACGGAAGATGAAGGTGGGACGAGGAAGAAGAGGAGTTTCTGCAGAAAAAAGAGTAACCCGTTAAGTTTTCCAGAAATTGAAGAAATGGGTTGGGTAAACGGGTTTGAGTTTAAAAGTGAGTGAGTTTATTTTTAAAATTAAATAATATATGCGGCCAATCATATTAAGCCACGTGGCTTTTTTAAATTGACAAAAGTCATCAAGTTATAGGGTGTTAGTTTGAGGGTATTCTTGAGCCAAAAAAATAGGTTAGGGTATTTTCAGACCAATAGGTGGATGGAGGATATTTGTGAGCCATTTTCCATACGTTAAGGGTATTTTTGGCCCTTTTCCGTTATATTTATCTTGTATGCTCGGGTGTTAGCTATTTTGGACTCATCGTATGTTCCTTGGGGTAGACAATGAATTGTCAATAAGGAACCGTATTTTGCAGTAACTGGAAACTGACTTACTGGGTACATTTAAGTGGTCCAAATATTAGTACTAATAATGGTTAAAACTTCACCTTTCAATCATGATGAAGTAAGTCCATTATTGGTTATTCATCATACTTCTTTTGTCTCTTGTTCTGGTTCTTGCTTCTGGTACATTTGATTATGGCATCCTGCCAATGTCACATGTACAATAAAAAATTATGAAATTCAATTGTTAACTTATTCTTAATGTACTTATTTCGATTTTATTAGATTAGGTAACTTTGTTTTCTCAGATAATCCCAAGTGAGCTGCACCCACCACCCTATAATGAGAGCCATATATGATCAAATAATATTGCTACTTGACTTGGTTGATATGGAGAATCAAATAGGCCAACAAACGTAGAGCAGATAGCAAGATTAAAATTTAACGATAACCATAGTATATTTGAGGGTCATGGATGATGAAAATGATTACTATTAGATAGAAACAAAGTTGGTAGCAATTAGCAAATCTTGGTGGGGAGTTCAGCACTTTGTGTAACAGAGAAGGACCCAACTGAATTAGTAAATAGTCAAGAGGCTACTGGATTCGTACCCTTTTCACCATGGTTTCAATGGTGTTCTCCTGGTTTCCGAACTGTGCTTGCGGAGACTCGGTATTCCTTTATCTTACTTTCCTTTACTTTCCTTTTTGGTCTGTTTGAAAAAAAAAATGCATCTTTCGATATTTAGTAAGTTTCTTGTTTTCAACATTCCCATTAAATCGTTAATGGAACTCTCTTGTTGGATTGTCATGACATTTAAAACCATAAGATTCAAAGGGTACTTTTAGTATGTTGTACACACATTTAGTTTAAGATTACGAGATTATATATTTGTCACTTTGCCGATTGCAAAGGATAGAAAAGATAAAATGATTACTATATAAAACGAAAATTGGTGAGTGGGTCTAATTATAAAAGAGGCTTGCTAATAAGATGCTTAACTAGTTAATGAAGGGTAACTAAGGTCTCGTTATTTCACATTCGGTGGAAGTCTGATTCTGAAAAATTACAGATTTTGGTCCATCAAGTGTTTTTTTACAATCACTTATCTACTTTCAATAAGTCTAAAGCATTCAAATCTTGCACAGTTCCACTGAAATTGCAAACAGATGCCTCTGCTGAAAGAGCAGAGGTATTAGGATTTCACTCATCTAAACCCAATTTTGAGCTACAGAAAGAAAATAGAAATGCAGAAAAGAATATTTGAAGTGAATTAGTAAGCCCTTAACTTTGAGTATTTTTAACAGTAAATACGACCTTGAGTTATTGAATGAATTCACTCTACTACCTCCTTTATAGAGTTATAGAGATTAGAGAGGAGGTTTCCATAGCATGCATGAATTCATCATTCCAGTAACAGGATAATTCCATGTATAGTGAAATGATATAAATCCTTTTATATGAATTTAATACGATTGCACATTTGCACTAGAATACAGAACATGTCAACTGTACATGGGTAACTTAGCTCTTAAATCAAGTAACAACAAAATCAACTATAGGCCAGATTTAAGTTAACATTCTCTGAATCAGTATCATAAATCTTGTTTTATATAGTAAATATCATGTTATAGACACTATATATATTAATCTTCTCTGAATCATCCCTCTACAAGTTCGATGATAATCTGACGTAACAAATCAAAAGACACTACAAGACTCCTGTAGGAGTCGGCGGAAATGAAAAAGACAAAAAGCAGGAAAAGGGAACTGATAAAACTGAAAGCACCTTTGTGAATTATCAAACTGTATGTATACAAACAAAGTTGGTAGTAACATTTTCCAATTAAAGAATTCAATTGAATAATACTCCCTGCAGCAAATTAACTAATCAACCGAATAAAAAACAAAGAAATACTAGGAAAACAAAGACAAATCAATTTTTTACCCAAATCAATCAACCGACCAACTTCATGTCAGAGAATCAAAACCACCTGTTTCATCACCGTCACAAACGTTGCAGCAATAACAGAATCCACTCAATAACATCGTACCCTTTTCAGACCCCATTTGTGTTATCGTTGCCACTTGTCCGATTCCACATCATGGCATTCTCTTTCATAATTCGCCGCTCTATTAATCTCCCCTAATTCACAAAAAGGATGGTGGGTCCTTACCCAAATCCATTGAACTCTTAGCAGAAACCGGAATTGACGCAAATCTCGACGAGAAATCACGGAATAAACGATCATCTTCAGATTGATCAGTTACCCCTGGTCCATCATCGAAATTCAAGGAATAACTTAACGGGTCGTAATTGAATTTATTCGTCTTGGAACGGTTTTTATTGAATCGACGAATAAATGTCTTCCATTTTGGACCAGCAACAAGTTCAGACCATTCTCTAACTTTCATAACGGCGTTTAAACCTTTATCCCACCAATGTTGTTCTTCCTTTTGATCGCTCGTAGAAACCCGTTCCCAAACGGGTCGACCACATGGAAACCAGAAACAACAACCTCGTTTTGTGAATTCAAGGTCTTGTAATTCTTCGTTTACATCTTGATCTTTTTGGGTGAATTCCGGGTTGGTTTGACCCGACATGGTTAACAACAATTGCGACGAATTCTCAGAAAGAATTGAAAATTAAAGAAAATACCACAGATATAATCTCCACAAAACGGAGGCCCCTTTGAACTAGGGCTTTGTTGTTTGTAGAGAAATGTGGAGTTTTTTCAGAAACCCTAAAGCATTGTTGTTTCTCTCCTTCTTCTTCGATTTTTCGGTGTGCATTAGTTGCGATTCTATATAAAGAAGAGAAGAAGATGACATTTTGCCAAGGGAAAATAACACGTTCAGTCCCTTGTTTATTGTACATTATAATTTTGGTCCTTGTGATATTTAATTCAACACAATTAGTTTTTATTTAGTAATATATGTGCTTTTGGTCCCTTTAACAACAACATACCCATTGTTAGGGGATGGTAACCATAGTTTATTCGACTTCGAATTTCATATACTCATATCATAGAGAATTATGATATCTATATTATAGAAACGCCTCAATTATATCGTACTAACGCTTCATATATGTAAAATTATTCAAAAGAAAGTACAAGCAATTCCCTTCGTAAATTAATTACACAAAAAAGACATTTCAATCAAGATAGGGTAGTCAAAGTTTCAACGTCTTAACAATTAGTTTCGCAATAATTATCAATTTATATATTTGTTAGTATTATAATACTAATATATATGTATTCAGCATTTCGATATTCTCTTTATAAATATAGAATACCATACGAATACCAAAACTTTTGAAATGCATACCAAATATCGTATCAATTACCATAATACTGAAACCGCAGTACAAAAAATTTCGATTCCGGTATGGTAATTAGTATCTACCATATCATGCCCACCCCTATCTGGTATAATCCCATAAGTGGGTTTCAGGAGGGTAGAGCGTACGTAACCCTTACTCCTATCCTGTGAGGTAGAGAGACTATTTTCAATAGACTTTTGGCTCAGAAAAGGCGTTTTTGATTCCTTTATGTAGGAAATATGTTTTATTTGGACTATTTTAAGAAATAGTCCAAATATATTGAGTAACATTACAATTTTAATATAACACATTTGTAATTAAATGGTGGTGCATTTAATAATTTTAAAAATTTATGAATATTCATAAGCAAAGGGATCTAAAGTAATTGAAAGTTAAATATACTTACTTATGAGGACTAAAAGTATAATTTATCAATAACTGAAGGTCCAAAAGTGTTTATCCACTCTTTTGCGAATGTTTATAACGGAAAAATCGGAATAAATTAGGGAAACCGGGAAATGCCGGTGACAAATTATGAGTGGACAAACAACTGTAATAGGAACACAGCTGGAGCCAACCAATTTTGGGCTTAGGTTTGATTGCACTCGTGGCGACCTTTGATTGGAAGAATAACTATTCAACTGTGGGCCTCGGCGCCTCTTGTAGATAATGTAAGTTCGCTCTTAGAAATTAACGGGTTGTTTTAGTTGAAAGTCACCTATTATTGCCGGTAACTTTTGGGAGGGTAGCAAAGTCCTCAACGGTCGAAAATCGAAGTTATTTATGGACTTTCTTCACAAAGAAAGAATCGCCGAGAAAGAAAATTATCTGCACCTAATTTAATAAAATATACTCCCTCTCTCAATTTGTTTGAACCTATTTCCTTTTTAGTCCGTGTCAAAATGAATGACCTTTTTCCTAATTTGAAAACAAATTCACTTTATAAATGATTTACAGCCACAAAAATTTTCAAGACTTATTTTGAACCACAAGTTTCAAAAGTCTTCCCTCTTTCTTAAATGTCGTGTTCAGTCAAATGAGTTCATATAAATTGAAACGAAGAGAGTAATATCTGTATATATATATATATTATTATCAATTAACTAAGTTGAATAATGCATATTTCATTTTTATCACAATCATGATAGCTATGGTAATTTAATGTAAATATTGAATGTGAAATATTTTCTCTTCATTGACAGTGGCAAGGAAGTTTTTAAAATTAAAATTTGTGTTAATATAGTTCAAAAGTGGAGTATTCACTACCTTTTTTCAAGGGATCAATAATTTCGTCTAAACATATTGAGGATATGATCTTATGTCACTACAATTTAAATGGAAGAACATAATGTTTACAATAATTTCAAATGTTACTTTTAGTGATTTTTCATGAAAGTATTCATATAACGAAAAAATATTTGTAACGAGTTATAGAACGAAATGCCATATACCAAGTGCCGAATTAATAAAGATTAGTGATTTATGTTTTGTAGCGATTAAACTTGCAAACTCTAAATAAATGTCATGAAGTTCTTTATTTGCACCTAATAATTCTTCAAAGATGAACCGTTATATAAAACTCATGAGCTCTTTTATCTTCACCTAAAATTATTGTAGTAGTAGCTTTTAGTCAACTTTGAGGGAAAGAAAAAGGAGAATAATTCTGTCTTTATTTTTTTTACTATAATAAAGTTAAAATAAGGATTATATTCCACCAAACTCTTTGTGTGCAGATATTGGTATAGCTGGAGAAAGCAAATGGTTAGGAAGTAGGACACACGCAACCGAAGGCTGAAGCTCGAGATAAAGAGAATGTGGAATCTAGTGTATTATTTTATTATTAGATAAATATATGCATCTGTTAGCCTGCACTTTGGTTAGTTGAAAGAAAAACTTAGCACTTTGATTATAATTAGAGTGCTTGGTGTTGGTGATGTTATATTCCAATCATTGTCTCCCAAATAATTGCCATAATACCAACTGCCCTTCAAATTTTAACCAATCTTTTGAGTTCTTTATTTTTCTTAAGAACATTCTTGATTTGATTATGAGAGTTTATGTTGGAAATATCTCAAAAGAATGTGAGTCAAAAAAAGATTTGAGAAAATTGCGTGTTATACTGCTATGTTACAAAGTTTGAATTTAAAATTGAAGGCGCCAAAAATAAATGAGGGAGATTCAAGCAAATTTTGGGCGGGTTGTGTCTTGAAAGTTGAATCATTAGTTGATTTGATCAGTCCACATTTTATTCTATTCGCCTAATTCCTACCCCTAAATGTGACAAATGGCTTTGTGAATAGTTCAGTTGAACATGTAGCATCCACGAAAAAGAGGTAAATAGCATTACCTTATGACCAAGTGGTTAATGCCCTTGAACAAGTGAACAAAGTCATTGCATGTTTTTCTTCCTTATTTTTCCCTACAAACATCTAACTGCTCTCTCTTTACTTATTGGTTTGTTATTTATTGAAGTTTTGCTGATTATCATCCGTCTTTCATGAAGGTAGGTCTGTTTAATATTGAAAAGATATTTTATATTACTGAAATAATTTTTAAGAATAATCTAAGACAATTTAAGTCAATTCTTATATCAGTTCATAAAATAATGTATGTAGTAATATTTATTTTATCATTGTTAGTCCAACACTTTAATCCCTCAGTTTGTCACTACCCTCCGTGATCTCAATTTCATTCTTAATTCATTTGACAAGCCGGCCTCGGAGTTATTCCGATATTTTGTAATACTAGACTATATGAACGCGCCTCGCACGTTATCCCCTGTCAATCATAACAAATGTTAGGTACTCCCTCCTCAAATTATCTGTCATGATTCTCTTTTACACATCTTTTGAGAAACATTAATTAGGAGAAATTTTAAACTATTTTATCCTTCATTGGTATTGAACAATCATAACATTACCCCGTAATGAAGGTGTTTGTGGTCTTCAAGAACACTTACTGCTAAGGGTAAAATAGGAAATAAATAAATAAATAAATTTAGCCTTGAACTTATGAAACCACAAATAATTTGAGACTACTACTTCTAATAATTACGACATATAATTTGAGACGGAGGGAGTAATGTTACTTGAAATTATATATTATTTATTTTACGAGCACAAAAATATTATTTGATTGTATCCCTTTGGATACTTCCCATTAAATGTTGTGTTTCGTATATATCCTTTATGTTTTTATCTATGTGAAAAAATATATTAGGACTAAAATAATCCAACTTTAGGAATTGAGCTAGTGAGCATATATTATATTTATTTTGATTATCTCCCGAAAATCGTTATTAGGAAAAATTAAAAGAATATCAGTCGTTTATTTGCAGAAGAAATTAAGTATATTTTGATAAAAATACACATGCTAGTATGTCGTTCATAAATAATTCACGAAAATTATAGGGACAATAAGTTTCACTCATCATATTCACAAGGTGAGAACTCATAGCTTTCTATCCTACTTTACAAAGTGATTCACAGAAATCTGGATCCTTGTACTAATATTCTTATTTAATAGAATTCTCTTAGTTAGGTAAAAATAGCGCAATTTATTTTTATTTCTTATATGTGATTTTTTCTATTTTATTTTATGATTTTTTCTACTTTATTTTAATTGGAGCAAAAATTAACTCATGAACGATTCACATAATTAAATTAAGTGTAATTACACAAACCCATTGTTAAAGATTAAATTTCGTCAGTTGAAATTCTTTAACAACGCAACAAAAGTGGAAGTGTTTGTACGCATGGTAACAAACCAATTTACAGGTGTATGTTCTCATTGCCTATAAGCATAATCCCCCATGAATTTGGTAAGATGTGATTTAATGAGTTATTGACTTCTTGTCCATGTGAATTTGGCCTCCCTTCGAACGGCAGGACATATAGTTGGAATTTGACTGGGATTAGAATCCCATGCAACTTCATATTAATTAGGCAAAGTTTAATGTTATAATTTTATCCAACTTAGATATATAGGTTCAACAATAATATAACTTATCCTCGGTCAACCAATGTTTTAAAGATATTTAAGTTTGGAAAATTTTAATTTTATCCAACCTCAATAAATCTATATCAAGAAATAATTTAGTTTTCAAAAAAATATTCAAGTTGATCAATATTTTGATATTTATTGATAGACGGTTATTCACGTGGCTACACCAAATCATATGAATCTATCACGACTAAGTGATAAATTAAGGTGAGAATATGCATTAACTAATCAATATATCCGCGCTTCGCGCAGTTACAAAATTGTTTTTGAATTCACTACCATCTAACCTGAAATGAAAACAAATGTTACTATCGGTCATGAACATGAACATAAGATTAAAAAGAACACCGATTGAAACTTGCAACAATTAGTAGGTAGAGACCCTCAAACTTCTTGAAATATTATAATAACAGGTAATAAAAAAAATGCACTCGTTCTGATCAGGTTATTTTTGAAATACTTCACATTTTTATGGAGAGCAACAATCATAGATATTCTTTTTTGTGCCAACAATTGATGAGCATTTTCTAATATAGCCATAGTTGCAAGTTCCCCTATTTTCAACAATATGTATATTTTAATTACGTTAACACATACTTCATCAAAGAACAATAACTACATATTAACAATTTAAGTATAGTGATATATTTTCAGCACATACCAAGGTATTGTTACTTAAGTGACTTGCAGAAGGGGAGAAGATGTCACTTAATGGAGAGAACTTTGATCAACCACATTTTAAGACAAAATCTTAACAGAACTTTGGGCTTTCTAGTAAACGCAATTACAGTTTTTCTAATAATGCAGTTTTTTAACATAAGTAAAATGAAAGAACTCGGGAAAAATATAAAAAAATAAACTAACAAAACATTAGTTTGCAAAAAGCAAAACATGATTGAGAAAAAGAATAATTTCGTAGTAAGGAGTCAACCCTTGTCAGATAGTAAGAATATAAAGTAAAATAAAAGGTTAAAATACCGAATTATATCTTTAGAAGCAATAATTACCCGTTATTCATTCCATCAAATATATGATCCAACTCTCATATTGTATAAAGTCTTTCATCTTGTATCAACTTGATGAATCTTATAAAATCCAAATGTCAAAAGAATCATACCGGATTTATAAAATAATAAGCAAAAGGGTCGTTAATACATAATAAGGAAAGTGAGTATCTGTGAAATAATCAAATTGACTATAAATAAATATATATATGAGTATGAAAAAATGCTTAAATTGGACAATAAAAGCTTGAAAATATACCCGTACCTGCTCCTGAGCATCCAAGAAAAAAAAAAAAATCCCTCATTAGCTTTGTAAATTATGGATCACCACATCTACAAAGCAAAATCATTTGAAAGCAACAAAATATTAATAAAAATCTACTACGAAAGGAAAAAAGGAATGAATATTTAGAATGGCTGTAAAATATTTTCTCCGTTGACTGGCTCTTCCTCTTGATTTTCACTATTTCATCTCTTAATTTTGGCCAGGAAAAAAGCGCAAAATTTCATGCGATTTCTTAATGGATGAAAACATATATGTTCTTGTCTTTGCTCATATATCCACCATAACTAATACTCTTTAATTTGATAGTTATTGTGTGAATACCTTAACTGAGAGAATAGGAAAAGACACATAAATATATTAGTGAAAAGTTAATGGGTGAATAGGAAAAGTCACATTAATATAAAAAAATATATATTAATAAAGAAACCCTTGCTATATGCCGGAGGGGAAAAGTTAATTAATCTAATTTAGAGCTAGTTCTGCTAAAATTTATTACAAAAAATAAACGTTGAATATATTTTTGTGGCAGCTGCAACTTTCATGATAGGCATTAATAACTCAAGAATGAATGGCAATTAACACCATTATCTAATTTGGAGACTTTTTGAGCAAGTTAAAATAAGATAAATGAAGAAGGAAAAAAGGCAAAAAAAGGAGAAAAAGGGTAAATATGAATGATGGCCATAGGGAGGTGCCGCATCACCTTGTCTATGCTTAACTTTATATTATGTATAGATTAGCTGTGATTTTGTGATAACTTTTTTTGTGTCATTTATTTATTAATTTGTTGTAAACACTCGATGTGGATAAGTATTTATCAAATTCAAAATATACCATCAACCGTTCTGCCTTAAACCATGGATTTTTCATTAATATCTCTTGAAATTAAACCTCAACTTAACTGATCCACGGAGATAACTTGATAATTGGAGAATGATATCTCCTTTTTATGGCTGCTTTCTGTTTCTATTTTTTATTCGCCATCTTTATGGAGAAAAAAAAAACCCTACAATAAGAACAATAAGTAAATTTATGTAAAATTTTCACAAATAGCTATCTTTTAGCTGCTTCTAACAAGCTATAACTACAAGTTCATTATTTACAATTCGTAGCTGGTTTTTCCTATATTTAGGTCCTGGACGCGTCGCATAAATATAGCCAAAATATAGACTAAATACACGGAACTGTTGAGCAAATAATGCCTCTATTTAAGGGAGAAAAAAAATCTTTTTCAAACTAAATAGAAATCTGTTTTTAATGTTCCATAAATCACGCAAATCTTATTCTCTTCCATATCTAATCACATATCTCATTCAACATCTAATCATTCACATAAAATTTGAATTCAAAAACACTCATCATATTTTTTCCCAAAATATAACTAAAAAAAAAAAAACTCTTTTTAATGTTCCATAAATCATGCAAAGCTTGATTTGTTCATCAACTGAATTGCATAGTGACAAGTTGAGATTGTCTCCTGATGCTATGACCATCGATTTTGTGTTCGTCATTAAAAATATTCAATGAAATTATATTATTAAAAATCAAAAATATTAGTTATTGAGTGCAATAAGTGATATTGAATATTATTTAGTAACTTTAATAAGATGGGAAAACTTGACTCCATAAAAAAAACTTTAATCCCTAAGGGTGGCTTTTGATTCAACGTATTTTATACTGTATTATGATTGTATTTTTGAGTGTATTCTAATTGATACGTAAGATTTGAATCGTAATGAATATATTTACAATATATTTCACTTGTATTTTGTATGTATTTTAGAAGTATTAAAATTGTTCTTTAATTTTTGAAGTATATTGTACAGAAAAATGGATTTTATGGTTCAATAATGAATTCAAGTGTACCATGAATATGTAGAGAAAATGCATAGAACTCTTTCTGGTTCATCAATAAAATATAGTGAAAACATGTAGGAAATACAAACTTGATATTGAAGTACACTTTGTAATTTTTTAGCAGTACCTATATAAGAAAAATATAAATGTAATAAAAACAGAATTCAAATCTACGATTAGACTATACAACAAGCGGGATCATTACCAAAATACATAAAACTTCTTCTAAAATCTTCATAAAAATAATGTCGCAACAGTGATGTTATACATAAAAAAAAAGTTGGAGAAAAAAAACAACTTAAAACATAAACTGTTCTGTCTACAAATCTACTCCTGAACATCTACTAAAATCACTGCATCATAATCAACGGTAGCCTTGACAGGTATTGGTGGTTGCTCGTTATCAATAAATGCATTCAGGGTTGCCTTGTCGATTTGCGTCGTACCTCATACGGAGAAACTTTGCATCAATTTAAATTTGGAATGCGTCAAGATATCTTGAAACTTTACATTAACAAAACATGAAAAAAGAAAAAAATAACAAATTAACCACAATAAATAACAACACATTCAAGATATACTGAAAATATACTATAAATATAATGCAAATATATCAATGTCAAATGCACTGTGGTTGTCACTACAACAGTGTGTGACTGTGCTGTAAAAATACACTTCAAATACACTGAATATATACTACAAAATATACTTTGATAAAAAGTAAACACAAATTCAAAATCACATAAATTTACAAGTAACAAATTAGGTAGAAAAATATATCACACACAATTAAAAACACAAACTAATTGAAATAATAAAAAATACAACAAAAATATACTTAAAATGTACGCAAAATACGGATCTGGTGAATTGAAAAAAATAGGAATTAACTGAAGTTCAAAACACAAACTAATTGAAATAATAAAAAACACGACAAAAATATACTTAAAATATATGCAAAATATAGATCTGGTGAATTGAAAAAACGGGAATTAACTGAAATCGAAAAATACGATAAAAATATACTTAAAATGCAAGTAAAATACATATACGGTGAAGTGAATCATTAATAAGAAAAAATACCTCTTGGAGAACATGAATATTTTCTCTTGTCCAATAACAAAACTTCGGATACGTATTCAAAAATTTCGGTGGCCTGCGGCGGAGGGCATCTAGGAACAGTCATGGCGGTTAAATAATTTGGTGTTTAATATTTTCTGTTCAAATAAATTTGATCTTTTTAATTGCTATAGATCGCCTGTCAAATAAGCTGGTCTTTGTAATTGCTACGGATCCGACTATGCAATTGCTACGGATTAGATCGGAAAAGAGAAGACGCGGTTAGATCGAATCACGCCGGAGAAGATGGTGGTCTAAAACGACATGAGGATGAATGATACATGGATCCCTCAAAAAAAGAAAAAAAAACCTTTAAACTTCCACTGAATACAGGGAAAGATAAAAATTTGTGGCTTAGTAAAGCCCAAAAAGAAACAAAGATGATGAGGGAGAACACAAAAATAACAGAGAATCTTACATATTTTAGGAAATAGAGTTGAATTTTTGGGTAAAAGTTGAAATTAATGAGCAATTAATACGAAGTAAAAAAAAGTGAAAGAAATCGAAATCGATTTGAAAAGCATGAAATTAGGGGAGATGGGGAGTTAGAAACGTGTATATTTAGGAAAAGGGGAGAGAGAGAAAGTGTGCAGCTAAAAAATAGGGGTGTGGGGAGTGGTAAGTTAATTGGTAGAAAAGTGGGTAGCTATAAGTTGTAAAAATATAATATTATAGCTACTAAACTTAATTATTAAAAAGTATAGTTATGTTCCATAAATATGTAACATAGTAAGCTATACCAAGTAAAATTTACTAAATTTATTGCTAGAGTAAATAAAGTGGGATATATCTTTGTCTTTTTTACTCTTTGAATTCTGATGAACCTCTACGACCGGCTAATCACAGATTTAATACTTCAAACTTATCTCTACAGAGTCCCCAATCTTCAGTTGCAAACAAAAAAAAATTTAGAGTTATATAAATGTTTACCCCGAAATTAGGTAATAAGTTGAAT
Source organism: Lycium ferocissimum (assembly GCF_029784015.1). Classification (NCBI taxonomy): domain Eukaryota; kingdom Viridiplantae; phylum Streptophyta; class Magnoliopsida; order Solanales; family Solanaceae; genus Lycium; species Lycium ferocissimum. Next base: position 69,730,011 of record NC_081343.1, read on the forward strand.
TTGTAAGTGAGGTATAGGATATGTGGACAAACATTGATCTATTTCGATTTTTAGGGGAATATATATGCGGGTTTGTATATAATGACATATATATATAAATATCTATGTAATAACTTGGATGAATATGTTAATATTATGGATTTGGGCTAAATATATACGTATATTTCAAAGCTATATCGTGTATGGTTGAATCAAGCCAAACAACACTGCAATCCGAACCAAAATTAGAAAGAAAGAGAGAGCTTCAATATAAATTCTATTACAATGTTTTAGATCTGAAAAGCTAACCCTTAAAAGTAAGGAAGTGCCCCCTATTTATAGTTTTGCTCTATGGGCCTTTCATACATCATAAAGCCCTTTTAGACTAAAGGAAGCCCTAATAAGGATAAGTTCAAATATTTGGTGAAAGGAAGTCGTCGCCGCCGCAGTCGACACCCGTACGACCGGCATATTTATTTTTAATTAGGTGGCATAACGATCTTCACACGTGGCAATTAAATAACTGATCAACCGAACTAACGACCACGATCAACTCAGTCAAGGAGAAACCGGACTAACGGCCACGATCTCAGTCCAGTTTGTGGAGAAATCTGTTATGACTGGTTTGTTAACCGTGGATAAATAGTTTGCCCCGGATAACCCAAGCTTTACCGCTTTCTCCGACTTCTTCCCGATCAACCACCACCGATGCAATACCCCCTGTGTCCGAGCGCTAAGTTCGTGCTTGTTTTCTTCCTTTTCAATATTCATGGTCTATTTTCTTACCTGGTCATGTGCATTAATCCGACTTTTTATCTTTGAATGGATATCCCCACACTTTCCAATTCGAAGCTTTGCCTTTAGCAACTTGTCAAGTATTGGATGAGTCACGAAACCGATGGTTCCGTAGGCTCGTTCTTATCTTTTCATTTTAGCAGAGGTGTTACGCTAACACGTTCTTTCTCTCGCCCCATTATCAACCATGTGTCACGCCCCCGAACGACCAATTTCTATAACCGTCGTTACGCACGTCTTTTCAAATCACGTCTCATTAATTATGGGACACGTGGCATCCCCAGCTGGTTGGGATCCGTAACCGTCTCATCTCCATGCCTATATAAGGCCTTCGATGCCTTCATTTCTTCATTTTACACTTCATTTTATTTCTCTTCACTTCTAAATCTTTACCTTTACTTCCAAATTGCCAGTATCTCACAATTCTCTTTGATTCAACCGCTCTAATACCCAAATTCGTTGCTTACATTTGTTTGCAAGAACCTTGTTAACCCCTCAACTGCTGTTTTTCGATTGAGAGCGCTGCTACGCTTCTTGCCACTGTCATTTTCAATTCTCCTTTCAATTGCTGCTTCTCTTTTCTTAACTTGGAACTTCTCCCTTACCAAATTTTCAATCTTCTTTACCATTTCTCCCGAATGTTGCCAACACCGAAACCACTTGGACGTTCCTCGGTTTCTTCTGGAAGGAGCCGAGTACGATCGATTCGGCCATTTCAATCGAAGGGAAAACGTAGCCGAGCTTCATCGCTTTTTAGACATAGTACCGTCCAACCCCAACTTACAATAAAGAATTCGAAGATAATTCCTTGGTCGGATAGAGGGTACGAAGGTAAGGCGATATCCCTCGTCCATCACCGAGGATAAACTTGATCAGGTCCGGCTGATTGTGGGCGGAACGGATAACCGTCCGGTGCAAATCAGTCGCCCCCTGGTCCCCGAATTTGATCCATAGTGGAATTTGATCCGTCCCCTTTATATTCAAGCTCGAGCCCCCAATTGATCCGCTATATCGGGACGTGCCGGACTTATAACGTAACCCCTTGCTCAAATTGGTCCGATAATCACGATGACCCATTTGATCCATTTACGATCCCTTATATTCCCCGAGGTATTCCGAGGAGGGTGTAATAAAGCTTGCTACAAGGCTCGATCTTTTCAAAGATGACGAAGATAGGTGAGGCGCTTCGTTTATGGACATTATTCCGGTTGAGTAGATGCCTTCCCAAAAAAATGGAATGATAACCGTAAGTTTCTCAGTCCTCCCTTCATTAATTTATTTTTGGATTGTTTCATCAAACCCTTTGTATTTACGCTCCCCCTTTTCCTTTTATCAGCCGTGGCATGGATACCTCCGGCCATTTCACACATGAACGAGTAGGTTGAAGCGCTTCTCGGCCAACACACCAATGAAGAGCTGACATGGGGAATCCTTTTGCGTGGCCGATGGGTTGCCCAAAATCATGGTAACACTACATTTGAACTAGAATATAACGTATCTTTTGCTCTTTCTTCTCCTTTCCATAACCTCTTCGATATTTAGGTTTACCCAAGGGCTCGGTGGATCCCAGACCGGGGGCAGCAGTCGAGCAAGCTGTGCTGGCACCAGAGTTTGATTCAGCCGGGTCATCCCGCATCATCGCTGCTGCCAACAAAAGACGAAGGAAGCCCTCGGACAAAGCTGCGTAAAACCGAGAAAAAGGGCTAGGAGCGTCGTCCGGACTCTAAGAGATGAAGAAGAGCCCGATTTGATTATCCGACGGGTCGGCGTGGCCCCATCCATCGAGTCTGTTCCAGAGGAAGAAGCCAGTGTTCCGCCACTTCCTTCAGCCGAGGAGAGACCTTCCGCTCCGGCTCTGCTAACAGGTGAGGAAGAACCCTTTTACCCGGCACCTCTAAGGTCCATTAAATTCATTGATATTTCAGGTGACGCTCTTCCGAGGAGGTTCCATGCGTGCAAAGGGACAAGGAGATCCGAGCCTGACTCCACTGTTGAGGCCGAACAAGGAGCTGAGCCGATACCCGACACTGAGGCCCCAACGGATACTAGCTCACTGCCCGCCGGGGACCCAGCTACAACATTCGAGGCACCTGGTCCTACCGAGACTGCTGCTGCTGCTCCGGCTTCTCTCGAGTACGCGTGAACTCCGAGATCGAAACCTCGATGATATATTCGAGCAAAGAGCGGGGGAAACCCCTCCCGCAACCGGGGAGCCGCGGCTAATCTTCTGACATCTTCCATCCCTCGAGACGGATGAGTTAGTGGCAAGCTAGTCGGCCCACCGAAATCGGTAGAGTATGCGGTGGAAGTCTCGGAAAGCCGAGCAAGGCGTGGCACCTTCACTTCCAAGCGTAGAACCTAGAGGACAAGACGGGGTCTAGAACGTGGATTACCGTCCCCGAGGACTGCTTAGCCTTTATTTTGTTTTTTTGCCTTTCATGGGGGAGTAGCAAGCTACATATATGAAAGGCCCCTTGTTTCTGATTTTGCTTGACAAGAGGAAGATGGCCGAGTCCCCGGCGCAGTCTCATTAACGAAGGCATACAGTGGTTTGCCAATTTATGCTGTATTCGGACGTCTTATCCTTGCGTTATTTGATGTGAATTTTAGTTTCTCGTTTAACTTCTCCGTTCCTTTTGCAGAGTGTGGTGCTCGTCAACGAAGCCTTCATCCGTGCTCAGCAAGAGGTAGATGACCTAAGAGGACCACCCGGATGCCTGTGGTCGGTGAAACGGAGAAGTTCCGCACTTTAACGCGAAGGAGAATGAACTGAATTTTTCAATAATCTTTAAGTATTTCTTACCAACCTTCGCCCGAGCTTGATGCAACGAAGTGGACCGAAACCTCGATTAAAGGATGAGCTGGCCGGGATGGTCGAGAAGAACCGGCTCCTAGAAGCGGAGAAAGTCGGTCTTAGCCAAGACAACGCTCGTTTTTCTTCCAAGCATAGCGAGCTCGAAACCGTTATCTCCCAACTCCGAGGGGAGCTTGACTCGGTCAAGTCTGATGCCGTGAACATGGCCTAGAGGCATCGACGGCTTGAATTCGAGAGTGCCAAGTATAAGGAGAAAATGAAGGTATTCGAGCAAAAAGCCGAGGACAGGGCTCGAATATATGATGAGCTGAAAACCATAACTCGAGGAGAGGCTATGTTTGAAATTTTCGAGGTAATGATCTTCTCAAAGCCGAGCTTGAGTCGGCCACTCAATTCCGGCAGAATCCTCGATACAGAGAGGGATGAGTTAGTGGCGAAGTTGGGGCCGAGGCCGACGGCCAACTTAGGCCCGAAGCCACCGAGGTGATGGAGGTCGGCCGAGGCTTATTCCACGATTGCTTCAAGAGAAATAAGTGAGCATGAAAGAGAAAGTCTCGGAGGATTGCCCTCGAGCAAACCGAGCAATCTTGATCCAAAAATCGATCTGATAATCCTACTAAATTCAATCTCCTCGGTGCCCGATACTCGAGGCTAGAAGGAAAGAAGATTGTGGAAAAAGGTAAGAATTCATTCCTTTTATTACCGACTATGAAGATCGAAAAAGAAGAAAGTATGTCGAACGTTAGAAGTTCAAAGCCACAGTATGAAGGTGGCCGTATTGTGTGTTCGTGTTTGCTTTTTTGAATTTTTTTGTTTTTTCAACTTCGTAGAATTTCAAGTGTAAAAAATTTAACATATATATGAAAAGTGCAGTGTGTGTGTGTCTTTGGAAGTTATGTTGACTATTCTTTTTGCTTGACCATTTGTTATGACTTTTGTCCGAATATGGATGTTCGTTACGAGGACAAGGTAGAGACTTGGATATATTGTCACTTTTTGGTCGTCGATTTGGCCTTAGAATTATGGCCTTTTTCTCTTCATCCGGTACGTTTTATCCGAGAACGGATCGAGTGGTTTGTCTGGGACTTGTTTATGGTGATGGTTTGTGAATTCGGACGCCTCCGAATCACGTTAGGCTAGTTGTATCGTGTTTTGGCCGATAATTTTTTGGCTATTTACTTATCATATATTAGGTTGCCTCTTTCTTAGAAATTTACCAATTTCGATGTAAAATGTCCCCATTCGAATAATGTGTTAAGATTTTGGCTCGGTTCAATGTGACCTTGTTGCCTTTGTCGAATTTCGACTGTAGTGCCCGGAGTAGGGTATATGGATAAAATGATGCCCGATTTTCGGGGTAGTGTGCTTTAAAAAGAAGACATATCCGAAATGTAATAATTCAATTTTTCAATAATCTTTAAGTATTTGTACATGATATGAGGGCTTTATCCGTTTCCTTCTGTTTTTTGCCGTAGCAAATTCTAAGTGGACACGATTCATTCTGATCGTTTGGTCCTTACATCAAAACCTAATACTTTTAAGGTATGATGATTTTTGGTTTTGCCGTAGCAAATATTAAGTGGACACGATTCGTTCTTGATCGTTTGGTCTTTACATCGAAACTTAATACAGAAGGTCCAGTTTACGAGGACCCAACGACGTTCTTTGTTGAGTTCCTCTGTTTCCAACTAACCGGGGTAAACCTCGATGTGGGTATAGTGTGCCCCCTATTGTGTTTCTTTATATCGGTCGAGCCGCAAAGTGCTCTCGGGTAAGCACCATCAATTCCCACTCGTAGGGTGTGGCCCCGAGTTTCCGGTATTCGTCCTTGTCTCATTCTAGTAACACGTTGTACTTGTTGCCTCATTAAAAATCTTACTTTGAAAATCATTTTGGGACAAACCGCACTAAGGAAAAGAGTGCAACACGTGTTTTGTACCTAGCACCTAACTTTATCCGGTATTCGACTTTGGTATATAAAAGTTCGTAAATAGGTTAGTAACATTAAAGAAGTGTCCATACCTTAGCGGTAATAGTATCTCTTCAAATGAGCCACATTTTCGGTTATTGCATATAACCGTTGCCCATCCATAAATTTCGCATTAGCCGATATGATCCTTGGTGTCCGTTACCTCGGTTATCTTGCAATCAGATCCTTTGCCCGCCCTTCCAGATTCGGACTCGGTTTTTCGTCGATGGGGTTCGTGGTTTTCAAGGTAACTTTTTGAAGTACCAAGTCCCCAATTTGGAAATGTCGAAAATAGGCCCTCCGATTATAGTACCTTTCCATCCTTTGTTTCTGGGCTGCAATACGGACCAACGCATTTTCGCGAAGTTCATCCGTGAGATCGAGTCGTATGGGCATGGCATCCTCGTTTGATCCCTCGGTGGTGTAACTGAAACGGAGACTCGGTTCACCGACTTCTACGGGAATGAGGGTTTCGGCCCCGTAGACCAACAAGAAGGGCGTTTCTCCCGTGCTCGATTACGATGTGGTTCTGTAGGCCACAGTACCTCCGGTAGTATTTCCCTCCAGTGATGCTTTGATGTCTCAAGTCTTTTCCTCAGATTTTGAATTATTGTTTTGTTCGTAGATTTCGCCTGTCTGTTTGCACACCGGTGATACGGAGTTGATACAATTTTCTTGATCTTCAACCCTTCGAGAAAATCATTGACTTTGCCGCCGAACCGAGGGTAGTTGTCACAAGTTATCTCGGCCGGAATGCCGAGCCGACAAATAATGTGGTCCCATATGAAGTCAATAACTTCCTTTTCTCTAATCTTTTCGAAGGCCTGCGCTTCAATCCATTTAGAGAAATAGTCAGTCATAAATAAGATAAAACGGGCCTTACCTGGTGCCCATGACAACGGACTAACAATGTCCATTCCCCACTTCATGAAGGGCCAAGGTGATATACCGGGCTGATGAATCATCGGGGCATGTCTTTGACACCCGTCACATTTCCGGGCAAAATTCTTAGAATCTTCCTCCATTCGGTTCCAGTAGTAACCGGCTCTGATAATTTTTCGGACTAAGGCTTCAGCACCGGAGTGATTGCCACAGGTCCCTTCGTGTACTTCTCTCATCACATACTCGGTTTCTCCTGGACCCAAGCACTTGGCCAGGGGTCCGAAGAAAGACCGTCGATACAATTGACCGTCTACCAAGCAGAACCGCGCTGCTTTTGTCCTTAGTGACCGTGATTCTTTTGGCTCACTCGGGAGCTTTCCATCTTGTAGGTAGTCGATGTATTTGTTGCGCCAATACCAAGTTAAACACATGTGTTTATTTCAGCATGCCCGTTTTTTATTGCCGAATTCATCAAGTGCACCACAGTCCCGGGGTTGATTTATTCCCGTTCGACTAAAGATCCCAAATTAGCCAATGCATCGGCTTTGGCCGTTTTGCTCTCCGTACGTGCCGCATAGTCCATTCTTTAAACCGCGAAGTATCACTTGGATTTTTTTCGATACCTTCGCATCCGTTCGTCTTTGACCTCGAAGACGCCATTAAATTGTTAACGACCAAGAGAGGTCGCATTTTGCTTCAATTATTTCGGCCCCCATACTCCGAGGCTAACTCCAAACCCGCAATCATAGCCTCGTACTCGGCTTCATTCTTAGTCAATTTAACGATTTTAATGGACCGCCGAACCGCATCCCGGGGGGTTCTAAGGACGATTCTAACCCGAACCCTTAAGGTTCGAGGCCCGTCTCCGTGTGTAGCGACCAAATACCGAGCCTTTTCCCCGAGGTTAGCAGGTTCCTTCTCAACCTCGGGGCCATGGCCGGGGTGGTCTGTACAAAGTCGGCTAAGGGACTTGATGGCCGTCCGAGGCTTGTATTCGATATCATATCCGCTAATCTCTCTGACCCATTTAGTTAGTCTACCCGATAATTTCGGTTTATACATGATGTTCTTTAGTGGGTAGGTAGTCACCACACGTATCGGATGGCATTGAAAGTAGGCTTGAGCTTTTACGGAAAGCACTTACCAATGCCAATGCCAACTTTTCAAGATGGGGATAACGGGTCTCCGCATCTCCCAAAGTTCTACTCACATAATATATAGGGAATTGCGTACCTGACTCTTCTCGGACCAAAACACCACTTACCGCTACCTCGGACACGGCAAGGTAGAGAAAAAACTGCTCGTCCACTTTCGGCGTGTGTAATAGAGGCGGGTTGGACAAGTACTCTTTCAATTCTTGTAAGGCTCTTTGGCATTTCAGTGTCCAGGTGAAGTCATTCTTCTTCCTTAATAAGGAGAAGAAACGGTGACTCTTGTTCGAAGATCTCGATATGAACCGGCTCAGCGCCGCTATCCTTCGGTAGCCTGCACTCCTTTGACGTTATTTACCACCTCGATATCCTCGATTGCTTTGATCTTGTCGGGTTGATTTTAATTCCCCGATTTGATACCATGAAACCCGTGAACTTGCCCGTGGGACACCAAAAGCGCATTTCTCTGGGTTAAGCTTCATGTTGTATTTTCGGAGCACACCGAAGGTTTCCTGCAAATGTTTTAAATGGTCCTCTGTTTCCAGGGACTTGACAACCATGTCATCAATATAAACTTTCATTGTTTTTCCTATCTGTTCTTCGAACATCCCATTAACTAGGCGTTGGTAAGTCGCTCCGGCATTTTTTAATCCAAAAGCATGACATTGTAGCAGTAAGTCCCATACCGGGTAATAAAGGATATTTTCTCTTGATCTTCCGGGTGCATACGGATTTAGTTATACCCGGAGTAAGCATCGAGAAAACTTAACATCTCATGCCCGGCCGTCACATCGATCATTCTATCGATGTGAGGCATCGAAAATGAATCCTTCGGGCATGCTTTGTTTAAGTCCTTATAATCAATGCACATTCGAAATTTATTATCTTTTTTCGGCACCACCACTACGTTAGCCAGCCAATCCAGGTATTTTACCTCCCGAATAGAGCCTATTTTCAAAATCTTGGTTACCTCATCCTTCACGAATGCATGCTTCGGTTACGCCATAGGCCTCCGCTTTTGCTTTTATCGGGGGGAAATCTCCCGTCGATCGCCGAGCTTGCGAGTTGTTACTTAAACGCACACCTGTCATATCTATATGGGACCATGCGAAACAATTGGCATTAGCTTGAAGAAATTTAATTAACTTGTTCCTGAGCTCCGAGGTTAACCCCGTGCCCAGGTATACCTTTCTATCCGGTAGATGATCAAACAAGGTGACTTGCTCCAACTCCTCTACTGTAGATTTTGTCGCATCCGAGTCATCTGGCAAGACGAATGATCTGAGTATACCGAAATCATTCTCTTCATGCCTCGGGTCCAACCCCTTCTGATCCGTTGTCGAACCCGTGTACGGTAGTTGCTATTTGGGATCCTTACCCCCGGTTGACTCTTCTTCTTTTTGATTCGCCTTTTTGGGAATAGGTGACGCTTCCTCGACCGCGAACATCTCTCTTGCGGCGGGTTGTTCTCCCCGGATGGTTTTTACCCCCTCCGGGGTCGGGAATTTCAGCAACTGATGTAATGTCGATGGCATGGCTCTCATGCTATGTATCCATGGTCTACCTAGCAATGCATTATACTTCATATCCCTTTCAATTACATAAAACACCATTTCTTTGAATAGTGCCATCAATGTTGACCAAGCAAAGAAATCTCACCTTCGTGGTTTCACTCGCCATATTAAATCCATTGAGCACCTTTCTGCACTCGGGTATGATAGTCGAGTACGCCTTTATCCAACCACTCTCCACCGAATGATGTTGGCCGAGCTACCTGGGTCAATCAAAATACGTTTAACTTTTGATTTAAAAATAAAAATAGAAATTACCAACGCATCATTGTGTGGTTGAATGATGCCTTCCACATCCTCGTTGCTGAAGGTGATGGAACCCTCGGGTACGTAATTGGGCCGCGTTCACGAACAATGGAAACCTTTGTCCGTTTCATCACCGCCCTCTAGGAGCATCTGTACCCCCGATTATCATGTTGATTATATTTGAGGTTCTACCGTTCAACCCGTTTATTTGACTCCTTGTAGTGACCGCCTTTAGCCCGCTCACTCAAGAACTCACGAAGGTGACCATTTTTCGAACGGGCCACCTCTTCTCTTAATGGCGATAGTCTTCATTCGTGTGACAATGGGTTCCATGGTATTCACATATCATGTTCGGGTCCCGCCGACCGGGATCCGACCTCAATGGTCTCGCCACCTTGTTTTCGCGATGCGACCTATGGCGCAGACGATATCCGAGGTATTGACATTAAAGTTGTATTTCGATATCCTTAGCGGGTCTCTTGTTGGTAGCTTCGAGCTTCCGCATCACTCCTAAATGACAACCCTCGCTATTCGATGGCCGGCTCGGTTCGTCTATCTCCCGGCTGGAGAATTGATCGGGACAATCCTCTATTTTTTCGACACGAAGCTTGGCTTTTACGAATGAGAGTATGGCCATATCTTTCCCTCGATGGCCTCGACTCGGATCGTAATTCTTCCTCGATCTCTCGAGCTTTTGTTCATGTTTACGGGACCGGAGGAAGTTCGAATTGGTCATCCTCTACCCGAATCTTTGATTCGTGTCGTGTGGACGTACGCCAGTGTGACCTCGTATTTCAGCAAATTTTTCTTTAGTTTGAACGAGGCCGTCGAACTCCGAGGATTGAGTCCTTTGGTAAAAGCTTGTGCAGCCCATTCCTCCGGGACCGGAGGGAGTTCCATCCGTTCCCTTTGAAAACGGTTGACAAATTCACGCAATAACTCGTCATCCCTTTGGGCTATCCGGAAAATATCCGCCTTACGGGCCTGTACCTTTTTGGCACCGGCATAAGCTTTTATGAACGCATCTACGAGCATTTCGAAAGAAGTGATTGAATGCTCGGCAGATGGTCATACCAAGTCAATGCTCCTTTTGACAGAGTTTCCCCGAACTTTTTCAACAATACGGATTCAATTTCATCTTCTTCGACATCGTTGCCTTTTATGACACAGGTGTATGAAGTCACGTGTTCCTGAGGATCCGTTGTACCATCATATTTCTGGATGTCCAGCATTTTGAACCTCTTCGGGATCAACTTCGGAGCCGCACTCGGAGGAAAAGGCCTCTGAATGTACCTCTTCGAATCTGGTCCTTTCAGGATGGGTGGAGCCCCCGGGATTTGGTCTACCTGAGAGTTATATGTTTCCACCCTCTTCTCGGTTGAGTCTACCTGCTTCGCCAGTGTTTCGAGCATTACCAACACTTCGGTGGACGAACCAGCTCCGGATCCATTGCTCTCGACCATCCGTGCTTCATCCCTTCTGGGTTCGGCAACACCCTTCGTCTTCTCCGGAGCCGTTTCATCATTTTTGCTTTGCAACTGGGCTATTGCGACTCCTTGTTCGGCAATAGCTGCTCTCTGTTCCTGCAACATTTCAAAGATAAGGCGTAAGTTAATATCATCCGGGGTATTTGGCACTTTCTGGCCCTGTGCCCGGGACAGAGTAATTGAATTGAGAGTATTTAAGGGATCGGTGGCCGGCTGGGCGGCATTCTCCTGGTTCACGGTGTTCTGCCGGTTGAGGCCCTCCCTCGAATCGACGGTGTTTGGGTCGACGGGTTCCGCTGGTAATCCCCGTAGCCCACTGTTCTCGTTTTCGGCCACAATCTCGTTGTTGTTGACGTGACCAGATTGTCCACTGCTTGCCATTTGGTCCGTTTTCACAGAGACGAACAAAAGATTGAAAAATCTTAATGGGTGAGCGATAGAAACCGAGATCAAAGACCACTATTATCCTAGCCCCACGGTGGGCGCCAAACTGTTTACCCCGAAATTAGGTAATAAGTTGAATTTGTAAGTGAGGTATAGGATATGTGGACAAACTTTGATCTATTTCGATTTTTAGGGGAATATATATGCGGGTTTGTATATAATGACTTATATATAAATATCTATATATTAATAACTTGGATGAATATGTTAATATTATGGATTTGGGCTAAATATATACGTATATTTCAATGCTATATCGTGTATGGTTGAATCAAGCCAAACAACACTGCAATCCGGACCAAAATTAGAAAGAAAGAGAGAGCTTCAATATAAATTCGATTACAATATTTTAGATCTGAAAAGCTAACCCTTAAAAGTAGGGAAGTGCCCCCTATTTATAGTTTTGCTCTATGGGCCTTTCATACATCATAAAGCCCTTTTAGAATAAAGGAAGCCCTAATAAGGATAAGGTTGGGTCGTACGGTCTGACACCCGTACGACTGGCAGCATTAGGTGGCAAAACGGTCTTCACACGTGGCAATTAAATAACTGATCAACCGGACTAACGGCCACGATCAACTCAGTCAAGGAGAAACCGGACTAACGGCCACGATCAACTCGGCCATGGAGAAACCGGACTAACTGTGATAAATAGTTTGCCCCGGATAAATCGGGCTTTACGGCTTTCCTCCGACTTCTTCTGATCAACCACTACTGATGCAATACCCCCGGTCTGAGCGCTCGTGCTTGTTTTCTTCCTTTTCTTGGTCCCCGGTCTCACCGGTCAAGCATTAATCCGACTTTTACCGTATACAATAAACCCTTTTTATATCAGTAAGAGGTGGTTAAAAAAGTTCTTGTCTGTGTGAAAGTGTTTGTTATGGTTTCAAGTTTCAACAATAGGTAGAACGCAAAGTTGGAACATGATTGGGATTAGAATGGGAATCCGACGCATATTCATAGTACTCTTAGGCAAAGTTTTAAATGTACAATTTTATCCAACATGAAAATATGTTCTCAAGAAATGCTCGACTTATGAGGGTAAAAAGGTCTACCAATATTTGAAAGATATTTTGATTAACCAACATTTATATTCGTGCTTTTATATACTTAAGTCCAAAACTTTTCCATCAACAGATGTGAAGAAAGTCGATAATTCATTCAACTTATCAATAAATTATCATCCCATTCAATAATTCTTCTTTTGGTATTTTTCCAAGCAAGAAAATAGAGTTGTACTTTTTTCTTGATATCTTGTAATTTAAAAATATGGACAAGATATTAGTGTTTTTAGTGTAATAAATAAATATGGTACCAAGCAGACAACATCAGTAACAATACATACCTCAATAATTGAGTACTGTTGATAGAGGACTTGTCTAAACATTTTTTATTGGCTTCTGATCGCATCAAAACTCATAAATCAAAACAGACTACTCTTCAAGATTTAACTTGCAGAAATTAATCACCCAAAGACTTGACAAAGCTTCTCCATGAGTCCCAATCCTCAGCTGTAAACTAATGGTTTTAGTCTTTTAGAGTTATATAAGCTACAATTTTAAACTGAATAAAGTTCTTGTCCATGTGGAATTGATATGTTTTTTACTTCAAGAATAAGTAGGACATATAATCGGATCATTGGGAGTTGATTGGGATTAGAATCCCATGAATTCTAAATATTACAATTTTATCCATCATGGAATTATATTGTGAAGATTTTTTTTTTTATCTTTTATCTTTTGAAGGGCATACAGGCCGATCAACATTTAGAAGATATTTTCGTCGATCAATATTTAGCGTTTTAATATTTGTGCTTTTAATATATGTAAAAGATAGATAAAGCTTATATAGGAGTATATGATATATATTTACTAACAAACTATTGTTATTTAATTATAATTAATTAATATATATTCTCACTATATAAATCTGAATCCTAGTAACTTCACATGATTCAATGCAAAGAATTCGGTGCGGGAAAGTCCTCTAAAAACTGTTCATTTAGTTGCTTTATATCGAAGGAACAAATGCCTTATAAGCATTTGGCTGTCTCTAATGACAACTGACTTTCTCGAATGTTATTTAATTCGCCAGTTCATTCCAGTTGGTAGGTAAATACTAAATCCAGCTTAATTTTTCCCAGTATCGTTCTAATTTCGCACATAGAAGAGCTCGACTCACATAATTAGTGATGAAGTCGGTAATTTCACCAAGAGTGTTCAAGATTTAATATATATATTAATAAAAGTAAGTTTCGACCAATATACTCTGTATTATATTTTATATAGGGTGAAAATCATTTATCCTCCTAACTATGTTTTAAAAATCAAATTCTCCCCTCAACTTTAAATAATAGACATTTTTCCCCGTTTACCCTAATTGACTTTTCAAAATGCAAATTTTAACCTTACATTATCAACCTTTGTCTTTTTATTTTACTTCTTTAAAATCATAATATTTTTTTATTTTTTAATCTATGTAACAAATTTCTATGGAAAAATAATATCAGATGAACAAAGAAAATTGAGAAACACTAATTGACTACATAATTTAATGACGTTCTATAATGAAATAAATTAGCAGAATAAAAATATTAATTTTATTATAAAAAAAAATAAATATAATATCTATTTATACAAGTGAAAATAACATCTCATAATAACTTTATAAACATACTTCAATGCATGCAATCCAAAAATAATTAATAGAAGTAGAGGTATATTTTATAACGATTCACGAATTTTAAATTATAATTTAGAAATATTCCATTATTTAACAACCATAATTCCATTATATTGACAAATTCATAAGAAGGATTATTCTACTTATAATGTTAATGACTTTAAATTTAAATATATAAATACCTAGGTTAAGAAAATAAATCTTATATATAATGTAAAAAGAAATATAAATAGAGAATTGAAAATATGACAGGTCAAATAGACATTACATATGATAAGGGGGGAAGAATGTCTATTATTCGTTGTTGAGCGAGGAGTTTGATTTTTAAAGCAAAGTTGGGGAGGGTAAATGATTTTCACCCATTCTATATATGGAATATAATTTTTCGAGGAAAGATGCAAGTGATCATTGTTCAGACTATGTAACTACACCACTACACATAGAGCCCGTTTGGATTGGCTTATAAGTTGGTCAAAACAGCTTATAAACCATTTTAAACTTATTTGGGTGTTTGGTAAAATAGAAAACAACTTAAATGAAGTTAAAAAATGCTTAAAATAAGTCAAAATCAAGAAGTTGCTCAGCCCTAATTTTTTTTTTTTTTTTGGCTTAAAAGCCATTTTGGTTTGACCAACACCCTTTTATCCTTATATTTTCTGTTAATTTAATACTACCCTTACTTCTAAAAACCCTTTAAGCACTTTTATCCAAACACGTAACTGCTTATTTATAAAATAACTTTCAGCACGTAAAAAGTACTTTAAACGTTTATGCTTAAAAGCCACCTTTTTTAAGCTAATCCAAACGGGCTCATAACCACTTAAATCTCGAAAACAGTAATACTGATCTAACTGGTGATGGAATCAAGAATTGTAACTAGGACTTAAGAAATAGAAAAAAAGAATGTTACAATGAGAGGAAGTCCAAAAATGGCTTTAAGTAAGTAGGCGTTTGGCTATAGAAACCAAATATGTTCACTTTATTTGAAATTTTTGAAGTTGGAGTTGTAGATGGAGTTGTGTTTGGTTATAATTTCTGAAAAAAAATATTTGATCATTTTGAATGTAGTGACAGTGAAAAAAGTGGAAAAAAGTAAAAACAAGGTTTTTTTTGGTGTTGTATTTGAAATTTTCATGGCCAAACATTAATTTTTAAATAAAGTGAAATAGTTTTCCGGAAAAAAGTGAATAGTTCTCGTGGCCAAACGGTTCCTAAGACTCAATTGAATCTCTTTTACCTTATAGATCAGCCCTTAGTTTTCACGTTTCCCAGTTAAAAAAAAGTCAAAAACAAGGAAAAAGGAGACAAGTTTTCACGTTTCCCAGTTGTTCGCTTTAGTTGTTGATTAGAATTTAGTACTTTTTTTTTTGGGGGGGTAAAGAATTTAGTCCATTGAAGAAGACTAAAAACGTTTAAAAGCCAATAGTATGGTAACGAGTCAAAATTCACAAGTTTTACGCCGTCATTTGCGATCGAAGTTACTCCCTCACCATTTCCCTATGAAAAAAAATAATAATAGAAGGGTCATCTAATTCTTTAGAATTACCGTATTTGATTTCATTTTCAGCCTTGGCCTGCAAGTCTTGGTACAAATTTTCTTTCAACTTCTTCTCAAACGTGTTTCAGCGGGCCACTGTAACGTCTATTCGTCCATCTTACTACAATCTATATATATTTATACCACCTAATGTTCAATCTTCTGCTATAACTTTACTTTGAAGCTCCCTTTTCCAACTGGAGAGACTTTGTACTTTGTGTAATCTAGCACTCAATTTGAGAATGGCCAGAGCAAAATTTTTAGCTGTTTTCTTGAGCTTATTTTTGCTAGTCACTTGCATCCAATGCCGTCCAATTGCAAGATTCATAAATCATACCCTTCATTCTGAATCAATCAAGCATTCAAATCCTCAGAGCAGTGATCATAACCAAGACATGAAAGTTCATAAACTTGATGGTTCAGCATTTTCTCTAGTTGAAGCCAAGAACTCGGGTCCGAGTCCTGGGGAAGGCCATGCAGTGGCACACGGTGCACACGATGAACACCATTGATATACGTCATTCGAGTCTCTTGTCGGGGAGTGTTAAGTGTTTCACATTGGTCAAGAGATTGTTATTTCCATATATTTTGGGCAATTTTCACCTAGTGAACTTACTGTTCGAATTGAGTTAGGTCCAAAGGTTTATTTCTTTAGAGGAGTTTGCACTTCAGTTAGCCAAGTGTACATAGTTAAAATTGTACATCATTGCATTTTTCTTCTTCTTATTCTCTTTGTAAATCAAATAGTTACTTGCTTATAGAAAATGGAGAGATTGAATTCATTATGTTATCTGTTGGAAATATAGTGACTCAAACTGACCGGCAGCTTCGGCTTTTTCCAATATTTTTTTGCAACACAACAATAATATTAATTTGATCTCCTCAAGGAAATGCCTTGTTTATGCCTTGAATTTATTTATGTTTTCAGCCTTGGGTCAATTTGATGGATGAGTTAATTAATTATTATAGACATTTTTTTTCTTCTCAAGTTTCCATCACATTGCTTGACGAAAAGTGGATTATGCTTGCAAGAAACAGAAGCATCGTGCAGAGAAGAGTACATAGAGAAGAGAGTCCAGATTATGATGCAGCAACCTGATTAGTTATTCTTGTTATAATAATTAATTATAATACAATAATTCGTCAGATTACTTTCTTTCACACATATGTATTGCTGACCCATGATAGATACAATTCTGTCCTCTTTGAGTTAGTTATCCAAAATTATGACTCATGTCCCAACCAATGACAGATTCTTCCTTGATGTGGGCTGCTTCTTGTAACTCATTGGCACCAACTCATATACAAGATGTCACTTGGAAAAAAAGCATTACAACAAGTACTTTTAGTTCTCCAACTATATAGTACTCTCTCCGAATAACACCTCTCATTCTTATTACTTTTTCAATATGAAAAATAAAAATAAAAATAAAAATAAAAATAAAAATAAAAATAAAAATCAAAATCAAAAATCAAAAGGTCGTTTTATTCAAAACTCCAATTGTGACATACCTTCTCTCCCACTTCACACCTCGAAACACACCCTTTTTATAGAGATAAACGCGCTTTCACATCTTTTTAACCCAAATTTATGTGGCAGTGTTCAGATTTCAATAGTTAAACGAGTTTTTCTTTGGCTGAAATACATTGTGAAGGAAGCTTATGAATAGATAAAAATAATAATTGAATTAATGTACATGAAGTTTCAATACATTTAAAATACATGATCCGATTTGATATACTGTTACAAAACGAAAAGATTTTAGCGGCCGCATAACAATTCACATATAATTAGTAACTGCAAGTGCCTAGTAACGAGGGCGACGGCGATCCCCTGTGGTGACATGCTCTTAAAATTCCAATGTCATTTCAGCTTACCTAATTAAGAGAAGGCAAATTTATGTGTTTGCTTTGGGACAAAGTTCCTTTGAAAACTCAAGTTGGTCTTTTTTTGGACAAGTATGTCAAGAGACATTTCTTCAAGTCTACTTCATTTTTAGGTCATTGTTTGTTCTTAAAGGAATTCTGCACCAATCAAGGTCTTGTCCAAAGCCTCTTTTTTTTTTTTTCTAATATTTTGACGGTATCCAATTGATCCATACATCCGTAAAAGCTCAACTTAAGCTATAATCTCAAGTTCCATGTTATTTTATATTCCTTAAAAACACAGAATATTATAACATAGTGACTGATAATTTGATAACCTGTATATTATGACCAGGGACGGATTTAAAGGGAGCCCAGGGTGTTTGGGTGAACACCCTCGGCAAAAAATTACAGTGTATATACAGGGTAGATTTTCTATGTTTATGTACATATATTAGTAGATTTTCTATGTTTATGTATATATATATTAACTTTTGATACCCTAGATAAATGCAAAAGCTTAGCTGAAGTGATCCAGGGTGTTCAAAATTGTCTGTAGCGTTCTAGGTTCAATTCCTATCGACAACATTATTTTTTATACTTTAGCATTTATTATTTTTTTCGAAACTTGAATGAAAATCCTGGATCCGCCACTGATTATGACCGGCTCTCTCGTCGAACCTTGCATGTTAATATATATTGGTTTGGTCACAGTACAGGTGTTCTATAAAGCTAGGAATAATAAGTGGTGAGCATGTGTGGTCTACGAACTGGCAACAGAATCCCAAATTGCACAGGGCTTTTAAGTTTGGGAAAAGGGTCAAATATACCCCTGAACTTTGCAAAAATGTCTAGATATACCCCTCGTTTAAAGTTTGGCTCATCTATACCCCTATCGTTTAACTTTTGGAACAAAAATACCCTCATGGACGTTAAATGCCCTGCTGGCCTCCCAATTTTTTTTTTTTTAATTGCCACATGGCATTTTATATTATTTTATACCAACTGGACTTTTAACCCAACCCCTCCCATACCCGACCCATCTGCTAAACCCATTTAACCCAAATATCTAAGCCCTATTTTCATAACTCCACCATTGCTAAACCTCCTCTATCCACCATAGGTAAAGCTTCTCTCCACCATAAAATTCGTCGTACAACTTCGTTTGTGTTAGCATCAAGTATCGGACATTCAGTAAGCTACTTTAAAAATTCATCCAAACATTTTGTTTAATGATGCAAACACATTGAGATCTGTGCTAAATTGGAACAACACTAGTTGCAGGTAGTTAAGAAATTGCATATACATTATAAATTAACCCTTTGTTTGGATGGTTGTTTCCCGTGGTTCATTAATGTACAGTATGGTATGGTACAATATGGTGTTGTATTGTATTGTACTGTATTAATGAACATAATGTTTGGATAGACTGTATCGTTTGTTGTAGTTTGATAACATTTGTATTGTTTGGTTTGACTGTATGGCTTGTATAATAACTTGTAAATTTACTAAATTACGTTTAACTCTTAATTAGAAATTAGTTTATAAGTATATATTAATAAAACTTAGGTAAAGAATAAAATAGGAACTTTGAAAAATAAGTAGGTAGTAAGTGGGGGTGGTGGAGGGGTGAGTGGTGTGAGGTGGGTGGTTGTGGGATGAGGGTGGGGGTAGTGGGTGGTAACGTAGGGGTGAGTGGTTGTGGGGGTGGGGTTGGGCGGTGGTGAAGGGTAGTGGGTAGTGGAGGGATGGGTGGTGTGAGGTGGGTGGTTGTGGGATGGGGATAGTGGGTGGTAGGCTAAGGGTGAGCGGTTGTGGGGGTGGGTGGTAGCGTGGGGGTGAGTAAGGGTGTCAGTAGGGACGGGACAATCCCGGTCAGGCCCAGTCCGGCACCGGACCGTCCCGGTCCCGGTCAAGTATGGGGGAGCGGGCAGAGAGGGTAGGGGGACTGGTAGGGGGGCGGACGGGAGGGAAAATCCCGGTCGGTCTGTCGGTCGGGCCGGTGCGGAGAGGGCCGCCGGTCCCGACTTCTTCGATTTTTTTTTTTTTTTTTTTAGTTGATAGGCTGTCCCATTGGCCCCAACAAAAATGTTAACGTTGGGACTCCAAATGATCTGATTTTCAGCCGTTGGAGTCCCTTTCTCCCAAAAAAAAAAAAAAAAATACCCCCAAAGTTTAATAAATTGCATTTTAATCCAAATTTTAAACTATAAATACCTCTTCATTTTTATTCATTTTCATACAAATCATCCATCAATTATCTCTCTCTCTCTAATAGTTGTTATCAATTATATCTCTCTCTAATATTTGGTGAAATATTATTATTATTATTATTATTATTAATATTATTATTATTATTATTATTATTATTATTATTATTATTTTGGCGAATTGGGCAATATTTGAATTTTGGAGCAATTTTCAAGCTTCAAGTAACATAATTTCAATTTCAACGTTTACGGTTACGTCTGCTTTTACGTGATCGTTTGGTATACTCAGAGGCGGATCCAGGATTTGAAGTTTCCGGGTGTCATGCGTCATTCAATCAATTTGGGCTTCGGGTCGGATTATTCATCTTTTCGGGCTTTGATTCGGGTTATTCGTCTTTTCTGATGAAACATTTATTTATAGCAATATACATAAGAGCAAAGCATAAAACTTCCAATAATATTACTAATATCATAAATATCCATCATTCATTTACAATTGTCCTCGATGAGGTTTCATCTTCTGAAAATGATCAATGATCACATCATTACTTACATTTGTAAATACATCACACTCTATGTAACAAACTAAACAATCATTCAAATATTGATCACCAACGCTATTCCGCACTTCATTTTCGATCTGCTTCATGGTTGAGAATGCTCTCTCCACAGTTGCGGTAGCAACAGGTAAGATCAGAGTTAATTTCACAAGTAAATAAGTATCCACAAGATTTGCCTCAACCAATGTTTTTGCCAAATCACGAATTCCTTGCAAGTTAGAGAACTTGGGATTACCACTTCGCATATGAAATATGAAAGTATCGAGTTGGTAACTCAAATCTCGAATCTGTACTTCATCAAACTTATCTGGGTAACACTTTGCTAAAGTCATGATTCTATAACAATAACAACAACAACAACAACAACAACAACAACCCGGTGAAATCACAACGTGGAAATGCCTGGGAGGGTAGAGTGTACGCAGACCTTACTCTAACCAAGGTAGGACGGTTGTTTACGAAAGACCCTCGGCTCGATAGAAAGCATAAAAAGCATAAAAAAGAGGTCGATAAGGCCAAGAAATTCAAAGCGTTATGGAAATGAAAATAACGAAAGAGACTAAGCCATGATGAAGCGTTTGCAAAGGGGCGTGCTATAATACGGATAAAATAAGATAATCAAAGTACAGAAAATAACAGATAGTAGCAGAAATCAAAGCATAAGAACTTATATCGCGATAGTGCGACTACTAGTATGAAAGGATAAACGATACTATCTACTAGCCTTCTACCCTAATCTGAGTCCTTCATACCCTCCTATCTAAAGTCATGTCCTCGGTAAACTATAACTGCGCCATGTCCTGTCTAATCACCTCTCCCCAATACTTCTTCGACCTACCCCTAACGAAAGTCATGATTCTACCTTTATCAAAATTAGCAAAAGAATTGATGGGATTCAAGCTACCCATCCCAAGAAGCAAATCACTAATCGCTACATCAAAACGATCATTAAGCTCTTGAAGTTGCACATCAATCACAACACAAAAGATTTCAATACACAAGTGGTGTGAATAACAAACACCAGAAGACTTACGCTTTGACTTTCCGGAAAAATAAGACTCATCTAACTTGGAAATCAAAATATCATGTGCATCACAAAATGAGGAAACATCATCAACAAGGCTTCCGTCCGGTTCCCTCATATCTTGCAATCTTTCTTTTGCAATGTTAAGAAACTCCATGACATTAATAATAACTTGATCCTTTTTTTTGTAAAATTTTGCTCAACTCATTTGACATTGCTAACACTTTCAACATCAAGTGAAGCATAAAAACAAATTTGAATGTTTTAGTCTCAGTCAAAAGATATTTTGCTTGATTTCTATCACTTGAGGTGAACCTTCATGTTTAATCACTTCAAGAACATGAACAATAGTTGAGAAAATAACAATAAATTTATCTAATGTTTTGAAATGTGATCCCCAACGAGTATCACCTGGTCTTTGAAGTCCAGGCGTTTGATTTAGTCCTCGTCCAGTATGAACTTCACCTGATTCAAGTAACTGCTCCAACTTTTCAGATTAATGATGGCGAATCAAATCTCTACACTTAAAAGATCCTCCAACAACATTCAACACATTAGTAACATGATCAAAGAAGTCTTCAACATACCCATGTTTTTTAGCAATAGCTACAAGTGTGTCTTCAACATCACCATGTTTTTTAGCAATAGCTACAAGTGTGTCTTCAACATCACCATGTTTTTTAGCAATAGCTACAAGTGTTAATTGCAATTGATGAGCAAAACAATGAATGCAGTATACCGATGGACTATCTTTCATAATCAAAGTTTTGGACCATTTATCTCTCCTCTCATATTACTAGCTCCATCAGACCATTTATCTCTCCTCTCATATTACTAGCTCCGTCATAACTTTGCCCACGTATTTTGGATGGACTTAGTGAGTGATTGAAAAGCAAACAGTAGATTTCTTTATTTAATGAGTGTCTTTGATGTATCACTAACATGGACTAGACCGATAAATCGTTCTACCACCTCACCATTCCTATCAACATACCACAACACGAGAGCAATTTTTTCTTTATGTGAGATATCTTTGGACTCATCCACTAATATACCAAAGTAATTTCCATTCAAGTCTCCAATTATAGCTTTCACCGTTTCTTTTGCACAAGCGTTGACAATATCTTTTTGGATCATAGGACAAGTCAAAGTATCATTTTGTGGAGCATTTTCTAATATCACTTTTCCCATATCCGGATGTTTATCCTTGTGCTATCGCAAAAATCCTAGAAAGAAGCCTTGATTTGTTGAAGATTTACTTTCATCAAGACCTCGAAAAGGCAACCCAGGGTGCAAAAGAAGTCTTGCCATATCAATTGAGGCTTCCAAACGCATTCGATAATCACTTTTTTCCTTCTCGGAATGCTTTTAAAGAAGTCTTGCCACATCAATTGAGGCTTCCAAACGCATTCGATAATCACTTTTTTCCTTCTCGGAATGCTTTTCAAGAACAACTTAAATTGATTGATGATGATTTGACAAATCTAGCATCTTCTTGAAACATTTATCATGGACACTATTAACCTCACCAACAAGCAAATGGAATCTTTCAAGAGCCCTATTCCAACTCCTAAAATCATTTTTCGTATAAAACTCACCCGCACTTCCATGTACAAATTCATTTTTGAACAAATAACAACATAGGCAATATGCGGCATCTTTCTTCATGATATACTCCAACCAATTAGAATTTGGGCCTTTGTACCAATTTGAAACAAATTGACGACCTCTTTTTCCTATTTGAGTTGTAGGAAATTTTTTCAGTAAAGGTTGACAAGGCCCTGTTTGAATATAATGTCTCCTCACTTCATCCCGAATTCGAGGGTTATATTCAGCAATGGGTATCCTTTCTCCTGGATCGGCTTCAAGCAATCCTAAATTGAGCACATCTATAAGTTGAGAACGATTGGCATCCGTACTAGAACTTGGTTGAGAACAATTAAATTTTGTGAGAAATTTATCCATCTTCAAAGAATCAGAGCATTTCCCTACAAAATGAAAGTTCAATTCAACTCACAATTTGAAGTAAAGCACCACAAATTTAAGCATCCAACAAAAAACACACAAAGCAATATGCCAGCTTCTTTACAAAAATGTACACACCCACAAGCAAAATTACACTTTTATACAAAACTCTACAAAAAAGGACAAGCAAGATTACAACTTTTCTATAAAATTGTACACACCCACAAGAAAAATTACAACTTTTATACATAAATGTATAAAACCCACAATCAAGATTACAACTTTTATACGTAAATGTACAAAACCCACAAGCAAAATGACAACTTTTATACATAAATGTACAAAACCCACAAGCAAGATTACAACTTTAACACAAAAAAGAATTTTTGTAAGAAAAAAAACTCAAAAGAAATCAAGAAAGAAAGACCAAGAGATCCTTACAGTGGGTCAATGGAGGAAGCAGCTGAATGGGATTTTGGCTTTGGAGCAATGAAGAGGGTTTGTTTATTTGATTAGAATTGAGAAGAGAGAGAGGTTTTTTTTTTTTTTACAAGAAGGAAGAGAGGGAAACTTATGTTTTCAACTTTAAGAAACAAAAAGGTCAAAGATTAATAAATTAAATTAAGTCAACAACAATGATAGAAATAAGAAAAGAGAATATAAAGTTAATGGGAAATTGGGAATTGTTTTGTACCCACTACCCAGTCACGTTGCTGACTGCTCATTATTGCCAGCAAGGTAAAAAAAAAATATATATATATAAAGTGGAGGCGTGCAACCGCTGGGATTCAGTCCCGCAACTCGAGAGAGGCAAACAGAGCCCTTCACCATCGGCACCAAGGAGTCATTTTGTTCTGAGGGTGCCACTTTAAATATTTGTATATAGGTTCTGTATATATACATATATATACACAGGGCCTCGGGTGAAGCTTGCGGGTGGCGTGGCACTACCACGGCCCTTAATACTCATTCCATCCTTTAATTTATTTAATTCTTGCATTTTATTTGCGTCTTTTTTCAATTAATTTTCATTTTTTATTTTATTATACTTTGATAACATGTCTAAAAAAATTAAGATCCCAGTCCTAGGTAAAACTGTTGATATCCCTAACCCTTTTAGCCATAGTAGTAAGGGTAAATCTGGTTCTTCTAGTAAATCTAAAATTCAATTTAGAAACAATACGGAGGATTTCACTCATGTTGATGGCTGATTATCCCCCCCCCCCCCCCCCCCGATTGTCCTCCTATACCAGAAGATTTAGAATTATAAAATGAAGCCTTAGATAGAGCTTATGGTAATTTAGATTTAGATGAATTTGAAAATTTAAAAGTAGAAGAAGGAGAGGAATTAGATTTAAATGAGACACCTACTAGTCCCATTACTGAAGCTCCAACTCGGACTACATCTCAGTCTGGAGCTGCTTTTCCCCCTAAACCTCCTACTCGAGGTACGACTAAGGCGCACCGTCCTAGAACTAGTCCCATATGAAAATTCATGACTTTAGATGATACTAAAACTCAGGCTATTTGTCACAAATGTAAAGGAGTTAAAAAACACGGAAGCGGTGGAGGGGCGGGTGGTTTTGATAGACACTTGAGAGCATGTGTTGGAAAACCATACTTAGATGCTCGATTAGTAGTCGGACTTAAAAAGACACCGACCGGCGCTAGTAGTGTTGCTCCCAGTGGATCCATTGGGGGATCTAATATGGTCCAACAAACTTTAAATCCTTCTAACCCCGCTATCACTCAAATTGCTTATAATAAAGATAGAGATCGTGAAGAACTAGCTAAAATGGCTGCGGTTTGTGGCTTGCCTTTTAGTTTTCCTTCTAACCCCAGTTTTGTGAATTATATTAGAGCTATGTATAACCCTACTTTTCAAGGCATTCCTAGATCCACTGTTAGAGCCGACATTTTTAAATTTCAAAGTGATTATTGTCAATATATGCGTTGTGTGTTCCATCACTTATATACTAGAGTATCTGTCACTTCCGATATAGGTCGCAGTCTTAATGGCAATGATTATTTATGTATTACGGCACATTGGATTGATCATAATTGGAATATGCAAAAGTGTATACTTGGTTATAAGTATATTGATGAGAAAAAAAACAGGTTCTTATATTTCTACAAATATTCTAGACATTTTGCAATTTTATGGTCTTATTGACAAAGCATTAACTGTTACATTTGATAATACTTCTTCCAGGACTAAGAGTGCTGAACTTATGGCTATAAGAATTTGTCCAATTAACCTTGATATTTTTCATGTCCGGTGTGCATGCCGTGTTTTTAATTTAGTTGTAAAAGATGGTCTTGATTTATTTGAGGGTTCTCTACAAAAAATACGATATGTTTGTCAATATGTTTTTAGCGCTCACAAGCAAAGTAGAATTAATTTGTTTAAAAAATATTGTGTTGAGCAAAATTTTTTTGTTAGAAAAATTCAAAAAAGTTTGTACTAGGTGGAATTCTTTATATGAAATGCTACTTATTGCTCACCAATATCAAAAACCCCTTCAATATGTTTTTAATGCACATCATTATCATCCCCGTGAACAAATACAAGATAGTGATGAGAATGAAATTGAAGGACTATGTATTTTTTTAGAAAAAATTTATATTGCAACAAAGCATTTTCCGGTTAATAGTATCCTACAATTGCACAAATGTTATTTTATATTTGTGGACTTACAAAACTATTTGCGGAATATAGAGAATCAAACGAACATGAGGAAGCTATTGATGAAATGATTCTCAAATTTAAAAAGTATTTTTTTCCTATTCCCGATATTTATTTGATTGCTTGTATACTTGACCCGTCTTTAAAATGCTCAGGGATTTGTTGACAAAATTTATTTGCAGTTAGATATTCCTCCTAACGAACATCCAAATGTTGAAGAGTGTAAACGTAGCATGAAATTAAAAGCTAAAATAATGTATAATAATTATAAATCTGTGGAAAGTAGAAGCGGAAATCAACGTCCTTCACAAAAAAATAAGGCTAAATTTGGCAATAGGAAATTTGATAGATCAATGGATCTTTGCATGGCTTGGTATTACTAATACTCAAAATGAAAGTGATCTTGAATCTTATCTTAATCAGAGTTTGGAAAGCATCGTTGTGGACGACGACAACAATGAAGATATTTTAGGATGGTGGAGGGAGCATGGCAAGGCATTTCCATTACTCTAAAAAATGGCTCGAGATATCTAACTATTCAATCATCATCAGTAGCTTCAGAGGCAGCTTTTAGCGCAGTAAGTTTTCAACTCGGAGACCACAGACATTCATTAGCACAAGATAACTTGGAGATTTCTGTCTTATTCAGGGATTTGATCAACGCAGAAAGAAGAAATTGTGGGCTACCAAAATTAACCGTCGAAGAAGAAGAATATGAAGAGATAATCAACACTAATAGCGATGATGGCATGGAACTTATGGACCGTCAAGGAGATATACCAATTCCAGAATTGGACGCAATGGAAGCGATATGACAATTAGAAAAAATGTACATAGATCAGTACAAGTTTTAGTGTGATAATTTATAATTAACTACTTAGATGCCTAGTTAAAACAGAACCCTTCCTAGAAGGTGGCTGTGTAGATTAGGTGATCTTATTGTAATTTGGAGGCCTAATTGAAACAGAACCCTTCCTAGAAGGTGGCTGTGTAGATTAGGTGCTCTTCTTGTATTTGAAACTTTGAGTCAATTTTTATGAAATTTAAAAGATCTATTTGGAATAAATAAACATAAAGTTGTTATTTGAAATTGTTTTTCTTTACATAACTACAAAAAAGAATGCAATTCTTTATAAAGATTATAAAGACTTGAAAGTATATTTAATATTATATAATAAATTAAAAATAATAGCCCTTAGAAGTTCATAAAATAGCCGTTGTTAAATACATTTAAAGACTTTAAAGTTATAAGTTATAAAAAATAAATAGTTCTTACTTGAAATTATTTTTTCCTTTTATAAATACCTAAAAATAAATCCAAGTCTTTAAATTTTTTATAAAGACTTGAAAATTTAATATTAACTAATAAGTTAAAAAAACTAGCTGTTATAAGTTTAAAAAAACAATCGTTGTAAAAAATAACCGTTTAAAAATTATAAAAACTCAACCATAAAACACTTCTCTAAAAACATCGTTCAACGAGTCATGTAACTGTACTAAATAGCAAGACCCCACGTGTCTACAACTCTACATACACCTCCTATTATTGAATTGATCTTTCAAGATCCCATCAGCACATCTCACTCTCTTTTTTCTTTAACATCTTTTGTACTCTCTCACTGTTTTCTTCACTCATCTTTCTCATGCTCAATCTGATCATTATCTTATTTCCCTGTCTTTTTCCAACCTCTTTGAATTTATAAGTCTTTTTGGTAAGACCCCTTTATTTTTATTTTTTATTTTCCAACCCCTTTGAATTTATAAATCTTTATAAGTCTTTTTGGTAAGACCCCTTTATTTTTAAAATTATAAAAACTCAACTATAAATACCCCTCCATCCTACTTCATTCTTCACACAATTGTCTCTCTACCTCAATTTTAAAACTCAACTATTCTACTTCAAAGTTCAAACTTCCATGAAAAATCCTCCTCCTTCACCTCCTCCTCAAAGAAGAATTTCTTAGGTATGGAATTTTTATGAGCGGGTAGACGAAGAAAATGTGCATTGTAACAAGTGTGAAAAGTTGTATCCTTATACGCTTAATCCCGCCAAATACCCGCATGGGGGTATCGGACCGTTAAACAAACACTTGAAGAAGTGCCACAAAATAAAAGATGAACTTTGAAGTTTATTTGCATCAATGTTAGCTGTTAACTGCTTAATTTGTATGTTTTGAAGTTTTATGATTTGCAATGTGTTTACGTTTCGTTTCTATGTTTTGAATTTTAAATTTGCAATGTATTAGCCGTTTGTATGTTTGAATTTGTAATGTTATCAATTTAAATGTTAAGTTTGAAGTTTTATAAAATTTGTGTCTATTTAGTACTTTAAAACTAAATATTTAAATAAATTAAAAAAAATCCCCCCCGCCCCCGCTTGGAGTGGGACGGGACGGGCCCCCCAAAAAATGCCGTCCCCCTTTAAGAAGTCCCCATCCCGTCCCTCCAGAAAGTCCCCTACCGTCCCGGTCCCGTCCCCTTCGCCACCCTTAGGGGTGAGTAGCGTTGCTAGGGTGGGGGTGAGTGGTAGGGTGGGGGTGGGGTATAATGGGGAAATGAAATACGTAACCACGAAAAAACCACAAAATCCGTGGTTATAAAAATTGGGACTTGTCATGGTTATATAACTATGAGATGAACCGCGGGTTTACAACACCATACCACATAATTTTAAAAACAATGAAAACAAACATGATTTCATATAAAACCATACATTAATGAATCACGGGAAACCACCATCCAAACAGGGGGGTAAAGTACCACTACTACAGACTCTCAAATAAGAATCAAATTAAACCTACTATAGCTAGCAGTACTACCCAGCCATTGTGTTAAAGATATACTTAAGGCTATTTGATTAGCTTTTTGATCAGCCATGGTGTGTGGTGTTCCTTCCTTACGCCATGACGAGTCATATAATTTCATTGGTACATATTGCTCGACTTTTCGTTGCCCACGGCAGCCTTAGGGTCACCATCATAACCACTCCCCATAATGCCCTCATTTTTCAATCTCCAGTCGAAAATGACTGCAACATCTCTGTCCTGAAGCTTTACCTATGGTGGATAGAGGAGGTTTAGCAATGGTGGAGTTATGATACTAGAGCTTAGGTATTTGGGTTATATGGGTTTAGAAGATGGATCGGGTATGGGAGGGGTGGGGTTAAAAGACCAGCTGGTATAAAATAATATATGAGTAATTGCCGTGTGGCAATTAAAAAAAAAAAATGATTTTTGGGAGGCCAGCATGGCATTTAACGTCCATGAGGGTATATTTGTGCCAAAACTTGAAGGGTAGGAGTATAGGTGAGCCAAACTTTAAACGAAGAGTATATCTAGATATTTTCGCAAAGTTCAGAGTATGTTTGACCGTTTTTCCTTTAAGTTTCAACATTACTAGTGCACTTTTAACAAGACGTTTCGGATTTGAGCTCTGAAATAAAATTTCCTTCTCTAGATTGCCCAAAAAACCCAAAAAAGTGTGCTCTCTACATCATGAATTCGGACTAGTGAGGCCAGTGGTTTTCCAACAAGGAATGGTCAAACCATTAGCGACCAACGTCATTTGGATGGTCCCTTGGATAATTCGGCATCCTTTAAGATCCGAGTTAAATAAGAAATATCGAAAAGCATTTTAGGTTTGATTTATACTTTATAGTATGCAATTTTCGAATTGTACACCTAAATAAAGTCTATTATGCCTTACGCTGTTCTGGTTTTTTAGATTAGAACATAGAATTGTTAAGCAAATTTAGTTCCAGAGAAAATTGAAAGTATACCATCATTTCTCGCAAAGTGAATTATTTCAGAATATCAGTAAAGAAGTTTCGGCCTGGACCCCTCTACCTTTTGCAAATATTAATCCAAATAGAAGCTCAAAATATACTAAACCATTGACCTTATTTGCGAATAGTGTTACATTTTTACACATCCTAAGTGTTACATTTTCACACATCCTAATACTTTTGAAACGTTTAAGTCAGGCTTCCAAATGTAAAAGTTGTCCCATTTAATGTGAAGTAAATAACAGGTAGAAACACCTCTGTACAACACACCCCATCTAAGTAAATTTTACTACTAGAAGATATTTTCCAAGGAGAAACATGACAAAAACATTCACTATAAGAGCTTGACAAATGAAACAGACAATTTTTATCACTTTCTTTGAGCTACTTCCTATTATCATATCCATTTCGCTGTGAAAGATACAACAAGAGAAATCCAGACAGAGTCCAAGTTGATGCTTTCCTTAGTGGTATAGCTATTTCCATTAGCATTATGTAATTTTATTCAATATCCATACGAGTAACCCATGCTGTAGTTGTACCTGGATCGAACGTTGTGATTATTATAAGCAGGATCCCCATAATCAACGGCCTTTATCACCATTGTTTCACGTCGCCCATCCTGTTCTTGAACTGCTCCAAACACAATCTCGTTTGTTTCGCAGCTTTGCTCGTAGTATGTCTGAGGACTTGTTGACTGGTGCTTGTCGTGATGCTGATATACTTGTGGCAGATACTGTTGTTGATGTTGCTGAAAATTGCTATGCCCATAATGCGATTGACTTTGTCTCATATGTCGTGCTTTCTCCGGGTCTTTGTTCATGACTGGATAGTTTTTTCGGGGTGTAGGGTCTCTGGTATCTAGGGGTGGGGCCTCATCTTCATCTCGAATCACATAGCTTTCTTGCATTGGCCATGCACTTGATTGTTTGTGAGGGTAATTATGGTAATGCTGCTGGACATGATGGGGGTAATTAGGGTTCTTTCTAAAACCCGAGAACATTCCTCCAAATATTTCAACCACAGTTGAACCTGTGTTCATAACAAGCCTTCCCAGCGATAGAAACAGGTTTTCGTCCTGTTTCTCATATTCATCTTCTGTCGGAATTAAGGGTTGCCTCACCGACTTCATATTTCTCTGATATGGTGCATGTTGCATGCCCCTGACAGGAGCCCGCTGATCGTTCTGCCAATCAGATGGAAATGCATAAAAAAATTGCACGATATTCTGCACTAATTGCTCCATTATATTAGTCCACATGAGTAGAGCTTGGTGTGGACATAGATGTTTTTTTTCCATCTTTGGCCGTCCGCCGAAATTAATTACAAGCGCTAGTCAAAATATTCAATACCTATATACCCGTTATGTATATTATACGTATATTTTGTGTATACAATATGTATATTTTGTGTAGACAATATTATATTATATGTATATTTATATTTAATATACAAAACCTATACATTTGCTGGCTATATTCTTTTGAGCGGTCCAAAAATGTAATTCCCAAGGTCATAATTGCTTACACTGTTTGATGAAAAAAGGGCTCCAATTCTACGTTGTAACAAGGCCAGCATGTAACCGAAAAATGCAGCAGCACAAAGCAGTGCGACACCTGCAGAGATAAAAATATACTTTCATCTTACTTTCTTTGTAATCAGTGGTAAATTAATTGGTAACTAGCAAGAATTAGAGGGGCTGGGTTTACCAAGTTGGAGATTGTTGTCGTCATACTGGTGTGAAGAACAGTCATCATCATTGAGCTGAATCTCTCTAATTGCCTGGTTTCCTCTGTCTACAACTAATAGTGAGCAGCTGCTTCCTACGAAAACCACATCAAAGTCGTCGGAAAATTTTGCATCTTCACTTGGCCCATCAAGATGACCTCCACCCCGGGCCGACTTCCCTCCAGCAATAGTCACAACTCCTGCATATATAGTACATGGGATATACATTAAAACAGATACAATTTGGAAGCATAAAGCTCCACTGGACAGCAGCTGGTACTGGAGGAAAATTAATGCACTGAAGGACAGAATGAAACACTGGTATAGGCAAGGGCAATACTTGTTAACTGGAAATGGGAAGTACTCTATATCTAGGAGTTATCTGGATTTAATTGGTACTAGAACTAAGTGGGAGACTGCAGAACTTGTATGGAATTCGGTATCACCTCCTAAGCATAGATTTATAATGTGGCTTGCTGTCCAACAAAGGCTGCTTACCAAAGCAAGACTACTGCACTTACATATCCCTATAGAGGATGCAAGTTGCTGTCTATGCCAGGAACAGGTGGTGGAAACTAGTCAGCATCTTTTTGTTGATTGTACGTTTGCTACTGCTGTGCGGAAAGAAGTGATGCAGTGGTCGAACATATACATGCCTGCTGGGGATTTGAAGATAATATTGAGATTAATAAAGCACAAGCACTGGAAAAGATTTAAGAAGGATGTAGTGGCTGCTTTGTGGGGCGCAACGGTTTATCATATATGGAAAGCAAGGAACTGGAGACAATTTAAAGGAAGGAATGTACAATATAGTGACATATTAAGCAAAATAACAACAGAAATTGTAGAGAGAATAGAGTTCTATAGCACAACAAAGAGAGCCCTTAGTTGTAGAGAATTTTGGCAGAAGTTCTGTATTTAGTTTGGTTTACTTGAGGCCTAGCTACCACTGCAACCTTCCTAGAAGGTGGCAGTGAGGGTAGGTGCTTTTTAGTGTGTACGTTTCTTTGTTGGTTAATGGTAACATTAACATTGATTGCCAAAAACTCCTGCATATATACATAATAAATAATAGGGATAAAAACATTTTTGGACCGCTCAAAAGAATAATAGCCAGCAAGTGTATACTTTTGTATATTAAGTATAAATATACACAAAATATGCATTATCAGTGTATATGTTTTGTATTTTTTGGTTAGCGCAGATAAATAATTTCAGTTGACGGGCCAAAAATATAAAAAGCTCATAATAATATATATAAAAATATGCTGGAGTCATGCATGGTGCTCGAATGAATTTCTAAACATTAATTTTCTTATCGAACCAAGATCACATGCATGTAACATTTGATGAACCAGCCAAATGCTGGTATGGGTTAGATGTCATAGCAGAAAGAGTTTATGCATCAATCAAGACAAAGGTGAAGCAGACATCCAAAGATTTACCAGCGTCACTGATTTTTCTGATTGCCATATTCATGGTATCTGCAACATATATATTTCCTTGATCATCCATGGCAAGTCCTTTAGGATGATCCATCCTTGCTTCTCGTAGCCTTCCATCCACATGCCCAGAGTACCCTTCAGGAGATCCAGCAACCAATTTTGGATGGCTATCTACAGTTAAATCATCGTATAATCGCCATGTCAAAAATTTGTGTGAAGTTGAACATGACTATATAGAAGCATATATCTGCATCTAAAAGACATGCATTCCCTCGAAGCAAGAAAAGAAATAACACGAGCTGAACTATAAGTGAGCGAAAAAGCATACTCTGTATCTACTTTGCACATAAAATAAGAGTGAGCTCGTCTTGATTAAGAAAAAGGATCAAATGAGCAATTAGATAATAAAGTGAAGGAAGTTGAACACGAAAGAAGAGGAAGCAACTTACCACGGTAAAGAAAGGGAACAACGGGAAAGAAAGGGTATTTTATCTGAAAGTAATTAAGATCATGAAAGCTGAGCAAGTGTTCAAGATCTTAGAGTGAAAAGTGCCTAACTATTCAAGTATTTAGAGTGTGATTATCTCTTTCTTGTGTACTATATAAGCTATAGTGCAAAAGTATTTGAAGAACTATTTTTACTCCCATAGTAGGACCACCTAGCATGATTCAAAGTTTTTTTGTAGTAATAATATTTAAGGGAAAAATGAACAGTGCAAGGCATGAGTTCATTCTTTTCCCACAAGAGACAGCCTTTATTTTGGATTGGATAAGAAAAAGATGGAGGACCCCATAGAAATGGTTGCCACCCTCTTCAGCAAAGAATAAAGCAGAGAAGTTAGCCTACCACTCAAGGAACTTGGTCCCAAAACAAAAAGGCAGAAACTAACAAATCTAGAAAAAGACGGAATGCTTCTAGATTCAAATTAACTAAAGCAAATATGAACCCCAAACATAAAAGGCCATTGTAATAAATTCGGATTCGCAGAAAGCTTGTTAATGAAACAATTAGAATCAGAGAATATTTTGAAACCGACAAAGAGAAAGAAAGGAACATTAGCTCTCAGGCAGTGGCGGAGCTAGGAAGGTGTCTTAGAAAATTTATACTGTACATACAAGGTCAATTTTTTTTTCTATATATATATATATATATATAGCAAATGTTTCTTCATATGTTTACTTTTTATTTTTTGAATCCCCTTATTGCTAATTCTAGCTCTGCCACTGCTTTCAGGATTGTCCTTGAATGTGTCAACACACCCATAATGAACAAAACAAGATAGTGATTTTATAGCTCACGGTAACTGCAACTAATTCATAATTTGGGACGAAAAACAAGAACCTTTTGTTAAACTAGTTTCTTTACTGTTTCCAAATGAATTACAAAGCAAACTACTAATTGGTAAAGGGGGTCCTTACTCCTTAGTGAAGAATTACAAATGCAGAACCAAATGAAATTGTCTAAGGAAAGAATTAACAACTTACATCGAGACAATGGTGTTGAAACCCTGTAAATATTACTATTCTCAGAGTCCAAAATGAGAACCTCTCCAGTTGAAGAAACTTCCGCTGAATAAGGTTCAATTCCCAACTTGCTTCCATCAAACACAGTTTCAACAATGTATCCACTCTCAAACTTAATCATTGAACGGCTCGAAACAGCTGATTAATCAATCAAACCCCATCATTTCCACAGACAATCAACAGGCACAATTCACTAACAACTAGAAAAAAAAACATGGGATATACACGAAATATACCTGTTTTTGTCGTCGATTTTAGTGACCATGCCCACTTAAATAGCGCAGAAGCAACATTAGCAACAATCCCACCAACGATCTCTGCAAATAAATGAAAAAAACTGAAACTTTATTAAACAAAACAAAGATTTCAATGGAGAAAACAGAGGATTGAGTTTAGCAATGTACTAACTTGCTGCAGGGTTTGCTGAGGCTGAAGAAAATTCAAGAAGTAGAAGACAGACAATGAGGAAAAATATGACCAAATTCCTTCTCATGGTTCTTCCAAATTATTTTCCAAGTTTACAATTTGAACATTTTAATACAGGCCAAACACAAGGGAGACAAAAAGCTCACATTTTCCTTTAGTGAAACAACAGGGCAGACAAATATACAGAGGGATAGAGAGAAAAGTTAGTAAGTAGTCCTATTATATTATGGATGCAAAAAACTTGAAGTTAACTCTACGCTAAAATTGGTTAAAAGTAAGAGAGGAATCAAATGCTTCTACTTTTCCTTGTTAATTTTTGTTTAACAGGGCTACAGTGAGATTAGTGAGATGGGCGCATGACTGACAAGAGATGAATTGTGAGAAATAGCCTTGGGTAGTGAGGTACGGTAATCGAGATTGATAAGGTTAATGGTGAGCTTCAGTGTAGAAAGTGATGTTCCCTAGACAAATAAGTAGAACAACAATGACAAGTGTCAGAGACCAGGAGCATCACAACTCATGCGTGCGTCCGCTAAGCCGGTTACCTCTGTTTCTTTACTCATTTTTACTCGAGCATGAATTTATAAATTGACATGTATAAGTTAAACTAGGTTAAATTAAACTAATAATATAAAAAAAATCATAAACTGTCAGTTTATGTGAACTAACTATTCTAATTTTATTAGTACGTGCTGAATTAAGGAACCGTGGTTGTTCAAGTTTTTTCTTTTCTTTCTTAATTAACCAGTGGATTTACTTATAAATGGTAAGGGAGAAGATATAAAGTGTGCTGTTAGAATGTACACAATAAAATTGCAACAAATAAATGACAGCGTGAATTTTTTTTTTTTTTTTTTTTTTATTTAAAACCAATTCCATAGACTCCGGATGTCTATGGCCATTGGGGGGTTTGGCATTGACCCCTACCTTGTTAATAACATATCAAAATATACATGGGAGGAGGGCTACGCCATTACTCCCTTCTTTACATTAGTGAGAACCATCCTGCTTACTATTAGCCCCTACCAGCTAAGAGAACATTCACTAATTAGAAGCAGTTCTAATTAGTTGTGTTCTCATTATAGCAGCCTATACTTACTTAAGGGACATCGTAACTATAATACAAGAACATTTTACAGTGAACTTGCACCACATTCCTAATGAGGTGCGCAATAGCCCGACAAAATAGTTTATACAAAAGTTCACGCTCCTTTCTTTGCTTATGATTGCTTCTTTCCTTCTTTTCTGCTTGCATCTTCTCGACCTTCTCTTATGTTTGTCCTTCATCTTCTTCTTGTCTTCCTAATTCGAAGTTTGCCATTTGAGCCTTATCCATTCTCACCGCTCCTCTTGCTTGTGTTGGAATTTCTCGTATTGAAAAATATAGGTTAGCAATCAAACTATCGTGCATTGCTTCCAATTTTAGCCAAAGATCTTCTTGTGTTTGCTTCCCGAAGCTTGATGTTGGACTTTGATGTTTCTCTTATCGATGATCCTCTTGCTAACACTTCCTTGAGAGTTCCCAAGGAATATCATACGTTCCATCTAGCCATTTCACCACTAGCATTGAATCCACTTCAATAATCTTTGTTGTTGATATCATTATGATCAATCAATTGATACCAAAACTTCTTGCCGGATTTCGCACCGTTGTTGGAACAAAATTGCAAAGCTTTAGAAAAAGCCATAATGATATCCCTTTATAGTCTCCGGCAATTCCTCCAATTCTCGCTTTGTTGCTATGTGCCATGCTGCTTCCATCAGTGTTGATCTTGATGACATTTTCTGGAGGTTTGCTCCAAGTAATCGGCATCTTTGGTTAAAGCAGCTTTATGTGCTTCCATAGTGTTGCACATTTTGTTCCAACTGTAGCTCAAATCAGCTTTGTACCCCCTTTTTTTAAAGATACACCTTACATGCTGCGCCACTTCATAATATATTTTGGCCACAGAATACTTCTTGTTTCCATATTTCCAAGAGCTCCAGGCTTTCCACAATTCCCAGCAAATAAAGATAGGAATGTATTGGTATGCCACTCTTAGCATAGAATTTTGTGTGTTGAAATTCCACCATGTAATGAACCTGGCCTGAATACTCTGATTTTGCGTAGTGATTCCCAGAGAATCACCAAAGAATTTCCAGATTTTCTTGGCTAACTCCCCTTCAATGAAGACATGATGGCTGGTTTCCTCCTCAGGATGAGTACAACAGATGCACATAGGGTCAGCATTACTTGAATAATTCTTGATTCTATCATACGTAGGCAGCTTGTTCTTGATTATTCTCCAACTGATAAAGGCCATTTTGAAAGGAATTCCTTTATTCCATATACACTTCCATATAGGAGCTTGTGTAATCTCTTCCTTAGAACTTGAAATGCACTGGCACAAGTGAAATTTCCAGGAGAATTAGCAGTCCAAATGGCTTGATCCTTCTTGTTTCTCTGGCCAATGTCTACCCTCTGAATGATGTAGCAAATTTCAGGTGGCAGCAGCTTTGAAATGAAGTCCATATCCCAATTGTTTCCTTCTAGACAATCTGATACCATGAGAGTACCAGGGTTATTTTCAGATTGGTGATGCAGAGCTAGAGGACCAATGCCTGTCCAATTATCCCACCAAAAGGATATTTTAGCTTCATTTATCCTCCATAATATATGAGGTTCTATATCAGCTTTGATTCTCAATAATTCCTTCCAGATAAAAGAGATTGACCTTGAATTTTCTGGCAACTACATGACTTCTTTGACAATACTTAGCCATCATAAACTCGAGACCATAAATTATCTTCAACTCGACTCTCCACCATCGTTTGGCTGCGAACACTTTACAAATATCCTCAATGCTTTTGAAACCTGTCCCCCCCCCCCCCCCCTCCTGTTGAGGGTAGCACATATTTGCCCAAGAACTCCAATGGTACCTTTTTTTATTATCAGTCTGCCCCCAGAAGAAATCTGCAAAGTATCTTTCCAGCTGTTTTATAATGCCCTTAGGGGGGGACATTGTTGCAAGAGTATGCAGGGTTTGAGACTGGAGCACATGCTTGATGATTATTGCTCTTCCCCCTGAGGATAGAATGTTGCCTTGCCATCCTTGAGCTTTGTTCATGACACTTTTTGCAATATCCGCAAAATAAGAAAGTCTTTTCCTTCCAGGAAATATAGGGCAGCCTAGGTATTTCATAGGAAAGAATTGATGCTTGTAACCTGTAATTCTACTAATCATCCTCCTCCTATTTTTCGGAGAGTGAGTAGCAGTCAAAAAGATACTTTTCTCAATGTTGATCTCTTGACCAGACTCCGTTTCATATTGTTTCAAAACCTTGGTGATCATTTTAATAGTTCTTTTGTTTCCTGAGGAGAATATAACAATATCATCCGCATAGCATAAGTGATTGATTAGAGGGCCCTTCTGATGCATAGTGTACCTTATATATCTCTCATTGTTGTGAAGTAGGTTCAGGGCCTTAGACAGAGTTTCAGCAGCCAAAACAAATAAACCAGGTGATAGGGGATCACCCTGCTTAAGACCTCTGGTAGAGTGAAAGAACCCATGCCTCATGCCATTGATCATAACTGAATACCAAACTTCAGCTATGAGCCTATGTATGATATCAATAAATATCTCAGAGAATCCCATCTGCCTGATAACAGTTTTGAGGAATAGCCAAGACACCTTGTCATATGCTTTGGCCATATCCAACTTCATTACCATGTTCCCATGTTTGTTGTTCTTTTTGATGTCCTGTACCAACTCTTGAGTGAGTAAAACATTCTCAGTAATTAACCTGCCTTTGATGAAACCAGTTTGGTTCTGAGAGATCAGTTTAGGCAAGATGTTAGTAAGTCTGTTGGCGATAATCTTGGAGAGGATCTTGTTTGAGAAGTTGCTCAAACTGATTGGTCTCATCTGAGAGAAGTTGTTTGGAGATTCCACCTTAGGAAGCAAAATCAAGCAAGTGTGAGTGTAAAACTTGGTGAGTTTGGCCCCTCTGAAGAAATCTGCGACCATGCTGTGTACATCATCTTTGATGATATCCCAGGTAACTTGGTAGAACTTTCCACAATACCCATCAGGCCCAGGGGCACTATCCGGGTCTAGGGAAATAATAGCCTGATGAATTTCCTCCATAGTAGGAATCTTAGTAAGGATCTCATTGTCTTCAGTGGTTACACTTCTCTCAATGTTTTCCACAATTCTGAATTCAGAATGCTGCACAGGCTGAGAAAACAATCTGCCAAAGTGTCTAATGGCAGCATCTGCAATTTTATCATCCCCTTGTATCCATTGATTCTGTTCATTTTTGATCCTGTAAAGCTGTGTTTTTTTCTTTTTTTGTCTAATGACACTGTGGAAGTATCTTGTGTTACTGTCTCCCTCGTCTTGCCATTTTATTCTAGCTTTTTGTCTCAGCATAGAAGTCTCTCTACTTACCCAATAAATTTGCTCAGCATACTTAGAGTGGAGCAGACTTCTGTTTAGATCAGTGTTGTGATTAGTATACAATTCTTCAGCCTTTTCCACTTGTTCTTCCAGTTCCTTCACTTTCTCAAACACATTACCAATGCTGTTTTTTGACCACTGGCTTAGGCAGTTACTAAGTCTTTTCAATTTTTGTTGCAGAATCCACATTGGATTGCCCCTCACATCAGGATGCCAAGAGTTTTTCACAATATCGATGAAATCATCTTGTTCGGTCCAGAAGTTTAAAAATCTGAAGTACTTAGTCCTTGGAGGTCTCCATCGCCACATTTCATAAGAGAACCCCGTGATCCGATCTTTGTTCTTGGGAGGTGCCTGATATTGACAATAGGGAAATTTTGCGACCATTGATCATTATACATGACTCTATCCAGCCTCATTAGGATCCTCCCCCTCAATCTTCTAGCATTAGTCCATGTGAATTTATCCCCAGAGTATCCAGCATCCATCATGTTGCAATCTTCCATACAACCTACAAACTCCAAACTTCTGCTTAGTCTATGTTGTCTTC
The DNA here is from genome assembly GCF_029784015.1 of Lycium ferocissimum. NCBI lineage: Eukaryota > Viridiplantae > Streptophyta > Magnoliopsida > Solanales > Solanaceae > Lycium > Lycium ferocissimum. Next base: position 69,769,779 of record NC_081343.1, read on the forward strand.
CCCCTTGCTTCTCCTCAGCTTCCATGATGTTATTGAAATCTCCCATTATAGTCCATGGTTTGTTTATGTGACTATTCAGGGTCCTCAAATTATCCCATAGTCTTTTTCTCTTCCTAGAAGAGGTTTTAGCATAGACTATTGTTACAAAGAAGCCTTCAGTGATATTACTATGTTGGATTTCCATAGTAAGCTGTTGATTGTGATCACTGATCACCTTACATTTGAAATCATCTTCCCATAAACACCAAATCTTGCCATTCTTGTTTGTGACAGTGTTAGCAAATCCCAGCTTTCTTTTGTATTTCTGAATCTTGTATTTGT